>NC_137894.1:35120694-35253194 GCF_963455335.1 Martes martes
TTTAAAAGTTAAATTGCATGGGATTGCTTGAGATTATGGGTAAGCCCTCAGCACACGGGTCTCTCTAGCTATCTTGAACTCTTCAAGGACTGTTTTTTACATTATACATTTTCAGACACGGAAATGTTTTTCAAAGAGATATGCGGTGGGTTTCTCTACAGTTTTCCAGGTAATGATGAAGATTTCAGTGTTCTTCCCTTGTATTCCCAGCTAGGAAAACTATATCGCATAAAAATGTGACTTGATGCCCAAAATTGATTTGGCTGTCCGTAGAATCATCAACAGACAGGAAATGAATAGTTCAAGTTTGTATCATTGCTTTCAAAAAATACACAACTTTTAAAGGTTTTTTTGGGGGGGGGGTTCCTTATTGTTTCCCAGAGTTAGCTTTAGTTATTTGTAATGCAAATGAAGCTTTTTCTTGTGAAACACTTGGTATCTTTTAATAACTAATTCTCCAAACTTGATAGAAAGTGGATACCTGTGAAAACAGAAGGACTTGAATTATTAAAGCTGGAAAAGATGGTCTTATCGCCTCATTTTAAAAGGATTTTTAAAACCCCCAATGTGTAAGTGACCTTCCCCACATGCCAGTCACCTAGTTAATGATGGAAGTCATACTCTATGTGTAGTAAGTACTTCAGTCTCCAAGCATTTTGACATGCATGCTTTCTTATTTTTCAAATTGGACATTCTTACTTTGCCTGCTTCAAGAAAGATCTAGCTTTACTAAAGATCCAATTACAGAGTAAGGATGTGAAAACTGACATTTAAAAATCAGAAACCACACACGTAGAAGAAGGAGGCATGCACCTCCCCCAAATTTTGCTTCCTATGTAAATAGTGATGGTGCGTTCACCTGACTCCGAGTTTACGGCTGAATTTGGTTTGACCATTGAGAACTGGATGTGCTCGATTCAGATTCTGAAGTCCTGAGTTCTGGCCCCAGCCCTGCCTAACTCATAGGGGGACAGACCCACGTGGGGCTGGAGCAACAGGCCAACTCGGGACTTCAGGATGCTCACTGTTCTCTGAGCAAAGCTCGAGAAATCATGACCTTCAATGGTGCATGGATTTTAGGAGAAAGAATCTTTGTTTCATTTTAGCTTGGAAGCCAATGAAATTCTGCAGACTTGAGCTCCATTTCTCAGTCTTTCTTTGAATTTGTTCACATGCTCCAAAATATTGACTGGTTGGTAGATTACAGATTCCTAGATACACATTTTCTTTTTAGCAGAGAAGACTTTGGAATCCATGTATCTGCTAAAGCCTCTGCATTCTCTTTTGCACGTGAGTTATTCTGGACCCTGCTCTTTGGAAATAAAAAGCTAAATCTAATTTTATTAAAATGATGGGCATTTATATTCCTTACCAGTTCCTTAGTAATAAGATGTTGTAAAATTATTCTAGCCGAAATATCAAAGTTGGCGCAGTTCAGCTAGCTCAGTTTACTAATGTCATTATGTAACAGTTCAGAAATCAGACATAAAAGCATACCAAGCCAAATTGATTCTACAGGACATGTTCTAACTGCCAACATGTAACGACTTGGAAGGCATTTTTTAAAGGTCTATAAGCTTTTAAACATAAACTGGCAATTGCTTTACTGTTAAGCACTTTTTCTTAAAAGCTGTAAAGAATAATAATTACACCAGCATTTAAAAAAATCAGGTATCATGGATCATCTATAATTTGCCAACTTTTAACTTAGTTGAGCAGCTCTCTCTATGGGAAGGATTGGAGTATTTAAATAATAAGATGTCTTTTATTTGTGTGACAGTTAATCCCAAAGATTTTTCATACGCATTGTCCAAATTCCAAACAATACGGATGATATAGACCAAAAAGGTGGAATTCCTTCTGTGTCCCAACCCCACACCTGGTCCACTGCTTTCAAGTATTAAGGCAAATAAATGACCACTCTTAGCCATTCTCTGTGCATCTTCTAGTCCTTTGTGAAAGTACAAATATACATCTTCTAAAAGCGGGGTTACTATACATACTTTCTGCAGTTTGCTCCTTTATTTTTAAGATTTTATTTTATTTATTTGAGAGAGAGAGAGCAAATGAAAGACAGAACACAAGCATGGGGAGGGGCAGAGGTAGACTCATAGCCTGAGCAGGGAGCCTGATATGGGGCTCGATCCCAGGACTCTGGGATCATGACAAGCCAAAGGCAGACGCTCAACCAACTGAGCCACCCAGGCACCCCTGCTCCTTTATTTTAATATATCATGCCTTTTCCTATTACTGCATTAATTCATTATTTTCTGAGTACAGAGTATTCCATACATCAGAGGTAACATAATCCATTTAAGTAGTTCCCTATTGAAGGATGTTTATGTTGTCTCACTTCCTAATATTGCAAATAATACATCCAACTTGTGGTTCAAGATGGCAGACTGAGTACATGAGTTGTTTTTTTGTTTGTTTGTTTTTCTCCTTCCTCCCAAGATTCCATCAAAGTGAACCTAAGGGAATATGACAGGCTATATAACCTACAACCACCAAGAAAACAAGAGGGGGGCATCTGTGAAATGATTTTAACAAATTTCTGGAACAAATTTCTGAAAGCAGACGGAAGACTGTTCACTAATAGAGCAGAGGAATTCACAGCCTAGGTAGCAGAGGGGACTGTGAGGAGCCTGCGTGCAGAGCCCAGGAGCCTCTGAGTCTGGGGGCAGCAGGTAAAATGGCAGCTCCGTTGACTGGTGCCCCATTCTCTCACCCGCTCAAAGCTGGCCTATTGACAAGCTCTGTCGAGCTTGTTACAGAGTTCCCAGACAGCCTTCCCATTGTTTTCATCTTAAACGTCAATGGTTAGAACCTAAGAGGACAACCAAGGGTCAGTAGACATTTTTCTAAAGCCTACACCATGAAAGAGAAAGCCCAAGATAAATAACTGGAAAAGCTGTTTCTAGAAGAAACAGCAAATTCTTGGAGAAGAAAACCTAAATTAAGGTCCCCTTACAAGTAATGCTGCCTTGAATATCCTCATAGGTATATCCTCTCATACTTATTTCATAATATTGCATAAATATTTCTGTAGGATAGATTCCTAGAAATAGAATTTGTAGATAGAAGAGAATGAACACTTAACAATTCTGAGCAATGAAGCCAGATTCCTCTCCAGAGCAGTTGTACCAACGGACACCCCCACCAAAAGTGTCTTTCTCCACCCTTGTACTAACAGAAAATATTATAATCATACTTAAATTTTACTGTATCTTTTTTATTTGCATTTTCTTGACAACTCATTTTATTGTGGTTTGTACTCTTGTGAATTTGCTATTTTTAAATTGTGTTTGCGGTTTTCTTACCAATTTTAAGAACTCATAAGTTATGAATAATAACCACCTTCTGCATATATTATTATATTATATATTATTATATTATAAGTATATATGTGTGTATATATACATATATATATACACATATATAGTAGTCTTCATCTTGTGTTTCAACTGTGCTTATGATATCTGTTTTTCTGTGGAGAAAAATTTTAATCTTTTTTGTCAAATCTGTAGATTTCTTTTTAATAGCTAGTGGGTTTTGTTTTGCTTAGGAAGACCTGCCCACCTCCAACATTATAAAATTATTCTCTAATATTTTCTTCCATTACTTTTATACTCATTTTAGAGTATATTTAGATATTGATTTCTTTGAAATTAGTTTTTGTATATGGTGTGAGGTAGGAATCTAACTTCCTTTTTCCAAATAGATAAACAGTTGTCACAACACAATTTATTAAATTTCCCCCATGTACTTGAGGTGCCACATTTACCATATATTAAATTCAAATATAGAGAGCTGTTTGGATCAAATAGATGTGGATTCTTGATTCAAGTCCATTGATCTATTTGGCTCTTCCTGCTTTGATACCATATTGTTTTCATTACTATAGTTTTCTGTTGTATTCTTTTATAGGTCAACTTACTGCCCTCTCCCCAGTTTCCTACCAAACACTTTGTTCTTTTCCTAAATTTCCTTGAGTCTTCTCATACCTTTGTTTTACATACACATTAAAATCAGTTTGTCAAACTCCGTAAAACTTCCACTGAAATTTTAATTGAGATTGCAATGAGTTTATGGGTTAATTTGAAGAGGAAAAGAAATGTCTTAATAACATTGATTCTTTTAATTCAGGAGTATAGTGTATCTTCCCATTTTGTGTTCTTAAATCTTTTTTTTTTATAATATTTTTTAAGATTTTATTTATTTATTTGTCAGAGAGAGAGCGAGAGAGCAAGAGAGCGAGCACAGGAAGACAGAGTGGCAGGCAGAGGCAGAGGTAGAGGTAGAAGCAGGCTCCCTGCTGAGCAAGGAGCCCGACGTGGGACTCCATCCCAGGACACTGGGATCATGACCTGAGCTGAAGGCAGCCGCTTAACCAACTGAGCCACCCAGGCGTCCCCATTTTGTGTTCTTTGATAAAATTTCTTTACCTAGACTTTGCATATGTTTTATTAGGTTTTTCTCTAGGTATTTTATGGGTTTTGCTCATATAGTAGAAGATCTTTCTTTCCACTATATTTCCAGTTAGTCATGCCAGTGTGTGTTAAATCAGTTTATTTTATATATTCATTTTCTACCTAGACATCTTTCTAGACTCCTTTAGCAATTCTAATAATTTTTCAGTTATTTGACATGGGTTCTTCTAGATGGAAAATCTTGATATCTATAGATAATAATGTTGTCTTCCTATGGCATATTCTCCCTCTTATTTCTCTCCTGTCTTGTGTCACTTAAAGCCTCAGACCTCTAAAAGAGTTTGGAATAATCCAGAAGTTTAGAATAATAATGTCAGTGGGTTTTTAAATCTTGTTCTTGACATTGGGAATAGTTCTAATAGATGTTTGCTGAGTTTTCTGATATATAACTTTTATCAAAGTAAGGAAATTTCCTCTTTTAAATTTGAATTACAGCCAGTGCTCATCACATCACATGCCCTCCTTAATGCCCATCACCCAGTTACCCCATCCCCCCCACCTCCCTTTCCACAACCCTCATTTTGTTTCTCATGGTTTGTCTCCCTCTCTGATTTCTTCCCATTCAGTTTTCCCTCCCTTCTCCTATGATCCTCTGCTCTATTATTCCACAAATAAGTGAAACCATATGATAATTGTCTTTCTCTCATTGACTTATTTCACTCAGCATAATCCCCTCCAGTTCCATCCATGTTGATGTAAATGGTGGGTATTCATCCTTTCTGATTGGCTGAGTAATAATCCATTGTATATATGAACCACATCTTCTTTATCCATTCGTCTGTTGAAGGGCATCTCGGCTCCTTCCACAGTTTGGCTATTGTAAAGTAAGGAATTTTCTTTCTGTAATCAGCCTTTAAAAATTGTTATTAGAACTTGCTCCTGTTTCTTTTTTCTTCTGGTGTCCGATTTTCCTTATTTCTCAATTTATATTTATAAAGTTGATGGATATTTGCTTATTATAGATACATTAAGTGGGTCCTGTCCAGTTACTGCAGTGACCTAGCTCCTACTTCAAAGCATATGCCAACGCTATAAAAATATTCTGTTCCCAACTTAAGGCTTCCTTCACTCCCTCCCAGATTTCTTGCCCCACAGAAGTAGCACAAATACTAAAAACACAAATATTGTGTTCAATGCTATATGAAAGAGCAAAAACTGGAGGTGTGTACATGTTTATGGTAAAAGAAAGGAGGATGTTGAGAATGTTCAGTCCTGTTTATAAATGCCTGAAGCGAAGTTGTATTGTTTTGGTCTTGGCCACAGGCTCTGTCTCCTGCTCGTACTCTCTCTCCACATAGGCTCATTTTCTCCGCAAGGGTCCTTTCAAGGGTGTTTTGCCTTTATGTCTGGTATCAAGGGCCAGAATGTTCAGGTCTCCCCAGTTAGGTCTCCCCCAAATTCATTTATCGAAATCCTAACCCCCAAGATTTTTAGTTTTAAGAGATGAGGCCTTTGGGAGGTAATTAGACCATGAGAGTGAAGCCCTCATGAATGGGATTAGTGTCCTTCTAAAAGAGGCCCCAGAGAGATCCCTGACCCCTTGTGACAACTGTCTAGGAAGGAGATTTCTTTATCTTATACTTCCCACCCCCCAGAGCTGTGAGAAATCAATGTCCGTTGTTCACAAGCCACCATGTCTGTGGGGTTTGTGATAGCCGCTGGAATGGACTAAGTGACCTACATCTTTTTCTGTAACAGGTCTTTCCTTCAAATGGAGCAGACCCACTACGGTGTCAGTGTCTGACAGGTCTCCTCCGAGTGTGTATGGGCAAGGAGTAGATGCATGCCCATGATCTCTTAGAGATATACATCGATTCACTAGGATTATAAACATGAAACATCTAGCATGCCCATCTATATTTTCCCTACGCTATACCAAGACTCTAGTTTTCCTTATAATGGCTAAGCAGGAAACACCCTTCTCCTCCACCCCACTTCTAGAAGCTTCCAGGATTATCCCAGCTCAAGTGTCAGATTTGCTGCCTTTCTTCTTGGACATCCAAAGTCTACCTGATCTAACTTAATTGCTCTAGCTGTGTCCTTATGGCTTCTGCACCCCACTGTCTTTCTGGGAGTAGTTCCTTTCCCCCCATAGAACAAAGAGAGAAGCAAAAGTGGATATGTGTGTCTCTCGCCTGTGCTGACCTCATTCTAACCAGAAAATGGCTTCTGTGAAGTACCCATCCATAATCACGAGCTCCCCCTTCTACTTCAGACTTCACCTTGGACTTTGAGGCCTTTTTCTGCTCTGCTCCTGTCCACCCTCCAGTCCTTGGCTTTTCTTCCATTTACTGTCCAGCCCTGGCCACTGGAACTGCCCTTTGCAGAGCTATTGTTCCTGGCTGGGATCCTCTTGGACAAGTTCCTTACCTTTTCTGAGATTCCCTGTCCTCCTTAGGTGAATTAGGAAAGTAATGTGGTTTCGAGGAGCTGTTGACTTTAAGCGAGCCGTGTGTAAAATACCTATCATCTTAGAAGTCCTCAGTAACTGTTCCCTTATCATTCTAGACCAGCGGTTCTCACCCTGGAATTGGAATCACAGGAGGTGTGTGTGATAGTTGAGGCGTCTCTGAAATATAGCAATGGCTGCTCCCACTTCCCAGTTTAACTGGTCTGGGGCACAGCTTGAGTGTCAGATTTTTTAAGCTCCCTGGGTGACTGCAGTTGCTTTTCAGACCAAAAAACCATTTCCATATTACCGTCGGTCTTGGCTAGGAGCTATTTTGCCCCCCAACTCAAGGAGAGGCCAGGGATGTGGCTAAACATCCTGCAATGCACAGGACATCCCCTAAACAAAGAACTGCCCTTAGCCCCAAATGTCAGTGGTGATGAGATGAGAAACCCTGGCCTGTGTGCACCCCTAGATCCCTTTGGTGCTAAAGCTTCATGGGTCACTTAAAGTATGGTGTCTTAAAAATAATAATAAATGTCTGAGGTGCTACTGGAATGACTATTCTATCTGCCATTAGGTTTGCATTTACCCACTCACTCTGAATTCTCTGTTTGCAATCCAAGCCCCCTCCTTCCACTTCCCTTCAGTATTTCACTCAGCCTGTCGGCCTTGGGCCCCTGAGTTGCAGCCCCAGCAACAGAAGTTCCAGTTCAGAGCACCTTCCCGTAGCCTGCCTTTCTGGCATTCGGAGTCCTTGCTTGCTTTCTTAATACATGGCAGAAGAATAAAAGACTGAGAAAAGGAGCAGCAAAGAGTTGGATTTTTCCTTTGGAGTCCCATAAGACTTTGATCATATCTCCAGTTTGGAACTGAACCGTATTTTACTGTAATTTATCTGTTCGTATGCCTGTGTTCTCCCCAGTTAGGGTGTGTACGCCTTGAAGACAAACAGGCCAGCCTTAGACATTCCTTCTCTCAAGTACCCTTTGTGCGCTAGCAACCGCACACTGAGTAGTGGGATACAGAATTCAAGGCTTTCCTGAGGCTACGCATGTGCTGTGCAGCCCATTTTGGTGGCCAATGCCAGACACCTTTAACCCACCTTGATCACAAGACCTCATTCATGGTACCAGAGCCCCACATTACTCCTAGCCTGTTGGAATCCTGGGTCCACCTCCTCGTGTAACACAGCACTCACACAACTGGGGGAAGGGGGTAGGGTGTTGTATCCGCACCTGTATTTATAGTTGAGGACACTAAGCCCAGCATGGTTGAGGGACCTGCTGAGGTGAACAGTTTATGAGTGGTTGAGTCACAGACTCAAATCCAGGCACTGTCCTTGGCCTATATTCTATGTATATACCCATGGCCATTGATAAGAAAGATGAGGCGGGTGGTGGGAGGTAGGAGAGAAACTGTGCCTCCTTTCTCCCCCCAGCGATAGAAGGATGTATTCTAATTCCTTGTGCCTTTTTGTCCCCTCCACACTGTTTTATGCCCCCCGCTACTAGCTTGATGAGAGTCATGTGGCCTGCCCTCGCACCAAGAGCCCTTGGGCTAGGTTGTCATGGTTCCATCTTGGCCCCTAGACCTTCACCATCTGCCTTAAGCAGAGCTCTTCTGAAACCAGCATCTACAAGAACATCTACCTCTTAGAAAGAGTGGGGTATTTTGCAGACATGAAACATCCTGTGTTTTTTTTTCTTTCTTTTAAATTGTAGCAAAATATATATAAACATAACATTTATCATTTTAATGATGTTAAGCCTATCATTGAGTGATATGAAATACATTCATGATACTGTACAACTATCACCACTCTCTGCTTCCAGAACTATTTCATCATCCCCAAAGCTGTACCTCATAAACCATAATTCCCCATTTCCCCCTCTCCAAAATCCCTGGTAACCTCTGTTCTACTTTCTGCCTCAGAAATCTGCCTATTTTAGGTGCCTCATACAAGTAGAATCATACAGTATTTCTCCATCTGTGTCTGTATTATTTCTCTTAGCGTCATATTTTCAAGGTTCATCCGTGTCATAGCGTGGGTCAGAAATTTGTTCCTTTTTGTGTATGATACCACATTTAATTTCCCCACTTGTCGGTTGGTGGACGGTCGGGTTGTTTCCACCTTTTGGCAATCGTGCATAGGTAACTGTTTGAGTCCCGGCTTTCAGTTCTTTGGGGTGGGTACCCAGCAGTGGACTTGCTGGGTCAGATGGTAATTCTGTACTTAACTCTTGAGGAACTGCCACCCTAAGTTTTCCACAGTGACTGGGCCATTGTCCATTCCCACTGGCAACGCACAAGTGTTCCAACCTCTCCAACACCTCGCCAACACCTCAGGCACGTTTTTAAGAGTATTTAAGCAGATGATATGACATACCTCGTGGTCTGCTTTTGGGCATCAGAACAGGATGCTGAGATGGGCTTGGTGACCCTCCTCACTTACCTGCCACAGGGAGTGGCAGCCACAGGTGTTGGTCCAATGGTAAATACCTCATGCCTGGAGATTCCCCATCAATGCTGCCATGTGAGCCAAGAGGATCACTGAGTATTTGACTTTTATTATTTGGACTCAGCTCTTGCCTTTTCTTCAGCAGCAAGCTTGTATGATTCCTGTCCAAAACCAAATCTTTGCAAACAGAGGTCCTGTGCCAGAGAGACTGGGCCGTCTTGCTGTGATTTGGGAAGATGCTGTTGTTTGCGTTCGCGCTCCAGGACTTCCTTTTGCATCACACACTTTCCACCTGGTGTCTGACAGTTGAAAAGTTCTCCTGTCCTTGCATCTGTTGACGCAGACTTGCTTTTCCCTTCTATAGCCACTCTGCCTTGAAAGGCTTTTGCACACGCTGAAACAAAATGAAACAAGCTCTGCCCTCACTCTCTTCTGCTCATTATTGTACCCATTTTCTGCTTTTTGGTTAGCACCTAGTTGCCTGGAAGTGTAAGATGGAGTTTGCCTGTTTGTACTTGGTTTTGCCTTTTGCTTTATGGGGAAGAGTTAGTTTGTGATTTTTTCTCTTTGATTTGCATCCTCTATCTCAGACATAGGCAGAGTGCCCACACCTGCTTTTCTGTACCTAATAGGAGGTTTTCCTCAAGTGCAGGAAACAGCTGCAGAGTGGGCTGAGTCTTGGATTTTTATGGAAGTGATTTGACAGTCCTGTCCCTGCAGGGAGAATAGGATTCTCCCCCAGCCCACTCTGGGCAGCAGCGCCTTTAGCAGGGCTGCTAATCGCTCCCAGGTCCCCTACCTGGATTAGGGCAATAACTCAGAACCCATTATCTGTGAGTCTGGCATGGATAACGCCTTCCCCGCTTGGAAGTGCCTCGAAGCCTTCCCTCTTTGAATCACAAAGTCTGGCTTTTTGCAATGTGTTAGATCACGGAGCCTCCATCATAGTGAATTAATACAAGACAAGGAAGAAATATCGAAGGCTTTAAACAACATTTATGAACTATAGTTGACACAATGAAAGAGAAGCGATAGCCGAGAGAGACAGTAACTTCAAGGCTTTCTTCACCAGCAGCTGGGGCCACCCATCCTTGGCTGCCCCCAGGGTCATCCCATCTTTTGGGATGTGCTTTACTTTCTTTCAAGGGTTAGAGCTTTGGAAATGGGAAATCTGCCTTCCAGGACCGCCCCCTCCTCTCTCTGGGTCTCACCTTCCCATGGGAGAAACTGAGCATCTTTTCCCTTCCATCGTTAAGCAGAACTCCAGTCAGATTCTGCTCTTCTTCTTGCCAATGAATCCCTGAAGGGCTGAGCTTTGAAGATAAGCCTCTTTCCTCCTTCTGCTGTGGGTTGCCCTATTAACTCTTCTCCAGCTGTTTTAACCAAGCATCAACTATTCTCAGAACTCTCCGCCTCTCCTAATTCTGCCCTACCCTATCCCAGAACCAGACACTTGAATGAGAAATTCCTTGAATTAGAAATCGTATAAATGTCAGTATGGGAACAGTCTACTGCTTCTGTCTGCGTTCTAAGTTGATGTTCATGTCCTTCCTTGGAAAATAGGCTTTCATGTAGCCTCCTCTCCTGCCTTCCTTTGTCACCCGACAGTCACACACCTCTGTTTATTATGCTTTGGAAGCATAATTTATCTCTTCAATCCATATTGACTTTGCCCTTGATCTAGTAGTTAAAAAATCTGATTAGGTAAAGCATTGCTCTTTATCTGATGTAATAATCATGCAAATTAGTTAAACATTTCAGTGAATATCTCTAAGCAAGTACCATGCGCTGCAGAGACATGAAGGTGAATGATACATGTTCCTTGCCCCACAGGCATCTATGATCCATTTGAGATTCCTGACGACTTTGGTAAGAGATCCAGCACTATGGGATTAGAGCAGATGGGGAAATTACTTCTAACGGCATAATCTGAGGAGGAGCGTGAGGAGGCAGTGTTTAAACTGGGCTTTTAGAGCAAGGATTAGCAACTGCTTTTGGAACAGGCCACCTAGTAAATATTCTCGGCTTGGCAGGCCGTTTGGTCATTAGTGAGAGTGCAACCATGGACAGTCTGTGAGTGAATGGGTATGGCTGAATTCCAGTGAGACTCGATTTACAAAACAGGGCAGTTGCCAGATTTGATCCCCATGCTGTAGTTGGCCAGCCCCTGTTTTATTGGATGGATAAACTTTTATCAGAAAAAACAGGGGAAAGAACACTGCAGTCCAAAGGAGCTTCACGAGCTACAGAGGAGGAAAGGAGAGGCAAGTCTGGACACGGCATCTTAGAAGTAAGTGAGGGCAGCCTTGACTTCTGAGGATGCAACTGTAGGATGAGTCCAACTGTGAAAGACCTTTCATTCCAAACTCCTTCCTTTGGCTTAATCTTTGGGCCAAGGTCAGCCACCGAAGATGCTGGACAGGAGGAATGTTGCGACAGGATCACACCTCTGCTCTAAAGACATTTTTTTGGCAGCCTTAGGGAAGGAGAGGAACCAGGAAGCAAGTGTTTCAGAAAGGCCAGTCTATACCAAGAGTCTGATGACAGGAAATGGCTGATAAACAAAGGTATTGGCCTATCAGTGAGCTCAGTGATTCCAAACTATAAACTGAACCTTAATTGAAAACTTGAGTCTAAGTACATTTCCTTAAGCCATGACTGTAGACTATGACTCTTATTATACAAAAACATAATACACATCAAAGTATTACCAGATGATAGCATGATAAAGTGCATTTGGCATTTTGAGATGAGCTGAAGCAAATGAACGTAGAAGGGACAGATGAGGAATTTCCAGGGTTGGAAATGTAAGTGATCAATCCTACTTTAAAAGACAAAGAGGGGGAGATAATATGCAAAGGGAAATCAGAGTTGTATTGGAGAGAAGCTAAGTTTCTTCCCTCTTCTCTGATACAGTGTTCTGGAAACCTAGCTCAGTCTCCTCTTCCTTGTTGGTGAGTTCTGGGGACACCAGAGCTAACCGGTCTTCTTGACCTTCAACCTGACCTAATCCTTGCATCAAGCTCTCATCAGGCAGCAGAGAGCCTGTTCCCCATCCTTCATCAGTGCTTTGTTTAAATAGAATTTCTCTCTTTTCAGTTATCCCTAATACATCATTTCTTTGTAAGTTCCCAGAATTGCTGCAAGAAGACCAGTGTCAGCCCTGAAGACAAGTTTTTATTAGGAGCATAGAAATTTGCACATCAAAGAAAAAGGGTAGAATCAACTGATTTAAGTTTTCTTCTGAATGAATACTCCACATTGTGGTCAGTGTCTTCTTTACTTAAAAACATGTAAATGGCTAAAACTAGCTTGGGATTTTAAGAAAAATTAGCAGTCCCCAGTTTCACTGGCAAAAGTATCCCGAGTATTTTCTCAAAGTCTCAAACATACAAACATACAATATCCCAAACATTTCAGTACAAGCAGGATTGTGCAGGTTGTACAAGGTAAATTTCTAGCTCTGTGGCCTTCAACCAATTACTTGACCTCTGCATATATTACTTGCTTTCTCTGTAAAATGATCTGACAGTAATGCTCATGGGTCATTGGGAGAATTAAATAAGATACTACTGGGAAAGCACTTAGCACAGTGGCTGCTAGGAAATACTTACTCAGCAAGGATCAGATGTTATGATTGTTGTTTTCGTTGTCGTTACCATTATAGAAACTGGTCCAGGATTGTTTGCTTATAGAGCTCCATATTTGTGCTTTGGGATTTTACCTGGACAAGAAATACCTTTCCAAAAGCAAAAGACCCTTTTTCTAACCGTATTGAGCCAATAGGAAAA
The DNA here is from genome assembly GCF_963455335.1 of Martes martes. Taxonomy (NCBI): domain Eukaryota; kingdom Metazoa; phylum Chordata; class Mammalia; order Carnivora; family Mustelidae; genus Martes; species Martes martes. The sequence goes on from NC_137894.1 coordinate 35,133,826, forward strand.
TCACAGTTTTAGGGCACATGCTTTTTAACTGACAGTGAACTAGATGAAGAAGTTTGGTTGCATCCAGTCACTGGGGTGTCCCCTGACTCAGCTCACTGGCTTGAGGTGTTATGATGGTATTCTCAGACTCAGTCAGAAGGTGACGGACGAATGCTCATATTTAAGGTCTGGGCAAGGAACAAGGAATGGACTTTCAGACATTCTACTTTTAATGTGAACCCTGACTCTGTATTCTGTAATGTGTTCGTTCCTTTTTAAAATATCCGGCGGCATCTCAGAGACCCACAGAACAATTGAGATTTCTGCTGTGAACACGTGAGAGCCAAGGGCTCTGGTCCTCAGTGTAGCTCAGTGTGGGGCCTCTGAGGGGCCTCATGACACAGACCCTTTCTGGAAGGTAAAGGCAGTTTAACCGGAGGTCTTTATTGGCCTCCTTAACTGATAACAATTAAATAAGTTTAACTTTTCTTCACAGAGCTTTATCTCCCCTTCTCAAAGCACAAGTGGAAAAGAAATACGTGTTTAAATGCAGAAAGTCTAACTTCTGACCAGAGTCATCAACTGCCCTAACACTTATCCCTTTGTTAAATAAGCTTTTTGTTGAAGTATTAAATAACATACACAAGAAAAGCCCTCAGTCCAAAATGGTACAGCTTTGATGAATTTTCTCGAAGTGAGCACACTACCATAACTAGTACCCAGATCAAGAAATAGAACTTGATTGACATTCCAGGGGTTCCTTCAAGTGCCCCCCTCTCGCCACTAATCTGCTCCAACCCCAAAAGGAACCACTACCCTGGTAATGCCCTAGATTAGTTTTGCCTGTTTTTAAAAAACCTTATATAAATGGTATGACTCTGCATATACTCTTTTGCATCTGGCTTTACGTGGGGCGGGGGTGAGGTTGCTAAACACTTTCACATTTAACTTGTAGTGTAGTGTAAAATGAGAATAAAGATTCATCCCTAATATTTAGCCAATTTTCCAACCCAATTTGTTGAATACTTTGTTTATGTAACACTGGAAAGTTAGAATTGTGCTAGGTCCTCATATTTATCCTAGGTCTGTTCTGTGAATGTTCCATTCCAGTTATCTGCCATAAAATTTCTGTACCACATTTGGACTATCGCAACTTTAAAATGTGCTTTAATATTTGGCGTGACAAGCTACTCCCTTCTGCTTCTTTTTAAAATTATTTTTAAAAATATTTATTTATTTGTCAGAGAGAGAGAACACAAGCAGGGGGAGCAGCAGGCAGAGGGACAAGCAGACTCCCCATCAAACAAGGAGCCCGATGGGGGGGGCTCGATCCCAGGATCATGACCTGAGCCAAAGGCAGCCGCTAAACCAACTGAGCCAGCCAGGCGTCCCTCTTGTGCTTCTTTGTAATAATTTTTTAGACAATCCAACGTGTTTCCATTCCAGGTGAATTTTTGAAACCATTTTGTGACATTCAAGAAAAAAAATCCTATTGGTGGTTTCCTGTGATTGTGTTAAATCTACTGGATAAACAGATACTGAGTACTTGCTGTGTGCCAGGCTCTGTTCTAGGCACTGGGGACACCAGACGCACCTCCACCCCGACGATTTACCTCCTGGGTGGGGAGACTGGAGGCCAGAGAACAGAAACATCATTTCAGATGGTGATTTGTGCAATCGAGGAAATCATCCAGAGAAAGAGGAGAACAGGCGCCTGGCTGGAGAAGCCGGGTGCTGCTGGAGTCCCAGGTCCCTCACACTTGAATGGCCACCTGCACCCCACCGGAAGATCTGTAAAGATGTAAATTCTAGATCTATAAATCAGTTTGGGAGGCACAGACATAGTTAATACCTCCAGGCCAAGAACATAGCACTTATTTCCACTTATTCCAACACTTTCTGTCAGCCAGTAAAATTTTGAGATTTTTTTCATGTCCGTTTAAAATTTTTTTTTTTAATTTATTTATTTGTTAGAGAGAGAGAGCGAGCGAGCACAGGCAGACAGAGTGGTAGGCAGAGGCAGAGGGAGAAGCAGGCTCCCCGCCGAGCAAGGAGCCCCTTGTGGAACTCGATCCCAGGACGCTGGGATCATGACCTGAGCTGAAGGCAGCCGCTTAACCAACTGAGCCACCCAGGCGTCCCTCATGTCCATTTTAGTTGTGAAGATTGGTCTTTAGTATTTACTTGTATTTTATTGTGCAATGATGATGATGGAGAATGAAATCGGTTTCTATTTTATTTTCAAAGTTGTTATTACTGTACAGAAAAGTTACAGATTTCTACAGGGCATCTGGGTGGCTCAGACAGTTTAAGTATCTGACTCTTGATCTCAGCTCAAGTCTTGATCCGAAGGTTGTGAGTTGAGCCCTTGTGTTGGGCTCCATGCTGGGTGTGGAGCCTATGATGGAAAAGAAAGGAAGGAAGAAGGAAGGAAGGAAGGAAGGAAGGAAGAAAGAAAGAAAGAAAGAGGAAGGGAGGGAGGAAGGAAAGTTACAGATTTCTTACATTTATCACTATGCGGCTACTTTGGTGAACTTGTATCAATTCTGAGTATAATCATTTGATTTTCATGATTTCCTAATGACATAATCATATCATGTAGAAATAATAGTAAAGTTGCCTCTTTTCTGATAGTCATACTTCTGATTTCTTTTTTGTGATGTATTACCAAAGTTCACCCCAACTTCTGAGTGATAGCAGACATCCTTAACCGATCTCTGATTTTAATGTGAATACCTCTAATTTTTGCTATCAAGAAAGATAGATGGATGCTCAATAAATATTTTAAATTAATGTATGATTACAGGCTTATTATCAGATGGAGAAGGTCTGTTTCTAATTTTGTAAATGTTTTTACCAGGGTGAGTTTTAAATGTCATTTTGGCATCTATTTAAGTTATTTTTTCCTAAAAATTTCCTATATTAAATCATCCTTGCATTCCTGGAATACAAGCTGCTTCATCTTCCTCAGTGCTCCTTTTAATGTTCTGTTGAACTCAGTGTGCTGGTACCTTACTTAGGATTTTGCAAACCGTTATTCATCTGTGAGATTGGCCCGTTGCTTCCTTTCATACTATGTCTCTGAAGCTTGGGTTAGGTTAGCTTTCCAATTTTTATATGCTCTGGAAAAGTTTATATCATTACCTAGTCCTTTATATTTTGATGGAAACTCACCAATAAAAAAACATCTGGCCCTAGAATCCTTTTTGGGGAGAAATGATTTTTGGTAACTTTTAAAAATTCTTCTACGTTACTACTCTATCATATCTCCTGGTTCCTCTTCAGTCAATGTGGTAATTTTTTTAGTGTATCATTTTCATAGAGAGTTTCAAGTGTCCTAGCATAAAAGTATATGTAAAGTGCACCTATAATTTAGATGTCCTGTGATGCATTTTTCCCTTTAGTGGTAATATTGTCTACTTGGGTTTTGTTGCTTTTTTTCCTTTATTAAAGTTGCTTTATTAAAAAGGTAACTTCCAGTTATAAAATAAGTATATCATGGGGATGGAATGTACAGTATGGAAACTATAGTTAGTAATGCTGTATGGCATGTTTGAAACTTACAAAGAGAACTAATCTTAAAAGAAAGAATCTTACAAGAAAAAATTTGTAGCTATGCATGGGGACGGATATTAAATAAACTTATTTGTGGTGATCATTTCATAATATATACAAATATTTAATCATGTCGAATCTCTGAAACTAAAATAATGTCATTATGCTTTGATTTTATTTTTTAAAGGATTTTTTATTTATTTATTTGAGAGAGAGAGAGAGCACAGAGGGAGAGGAAGAGGGAAGCAGACTCCCTGCTGAGCAGAGATCCCAATGTGGGACTCAATCCCAGGACCCTGGGATCATGACCTGAGCTGAAGGCAGACGTTTAACCGACTGAGCCACCTAGGTGCCCTTATACCTTGGTTTTAAAAATGGGTATGGTCATAATTTTCAGTTCAAAAAAAATTTTTTTTGAGGAACCAACTCTCAGGATGTAATGCAAGGATTTTTTTAACCCATAAACTAAGATTTCTACCTTGATTTCCATTTTTAAAAAAATACAGGTATTGATGGCTTTGAATACATCTCATAAATTCAATATGTATCCATTTCACTTTTATTTTCTTTGTCAGTGATTCTCAAATGTTTTGGTCTCAGGACTCCCCTTTACACACTCAAAGTTATTGAAGGCCCCCCAAAATCTTTTTTTATATCAGTTGTATGTATTGATATTTACAGTATTCAAAATTTAAACTGAAATTTGAAAACTATTTGTTGATTCATTTTTTTCCAGTTTTTTAAAATTTATTTTATGTTTTCAGTGTTCCAAGATTCATTGTTAATGCACCACCCCCAGTGCTCCATACAATCAGTGCCCTCCTTAATACCCACCACCAGGCTCACCCATTCCCCCCCCCCCCCAAAACCCTCAGTTTGTTTCTCAGAGTCCACAGTCTCTCATGGTTTGTCTCCCCCTCCGATTTTCCCCAACTCACTTCTCCTCTCCATCTCCCAATGTCCTCCGTATTATTCCTTATGCTCCACAAGTAAGTGAAACCATATGATAATTGACTCTCTCTGCTTGACTTACTTCACTCAGGATAATCTCCTCCAGTCCCATCCATGTTGATACAAAAGTTGGGTATTCATCCTTTTGATGGAGGCATAATTCTCCATAGTATATATGGACCACATCTTCTTTATCCATTCGTCCCTTGAAGGGCATCTTGGCTCTTTCCATAGTTTGGTGACTGTGGCCATTGCTGCTATGAACATTGGGGTACAAATGGCCCTTCTTTTCACTACATCTGTATCTTTGGGGTAATACCCAGCAGTGCAATTGCAGGGTTATAGGGAAGCTCTGTTTTTAATTTCTTAAGGAATCTCCACACTGTTTTCCAAAGTGGCTACACCAACTTGCATTCCCACCAACAGTGCAAGAGGGTTCCCCTTTCTCCACATCCTCTCCAACACTTATTGTTTACTGTCTTGTTGATTTTGGCCATTCTAACTGGTATAAGGTGGTATCTCAATGTGGTTTTGATTTGAATCTCCCTGATGGCTAATGATGATGAACATTTTTTCATGTGTCTGTTAGCCATTTGTATGTCTTCTCTGATTCATTTTTAAATAATAATCATAAATTCACTATGTAATAATAGTTTTTTTAAGTATTTTTAAAATTTGAGACAAGACAAAGATTTGGGAAGAGAGGCATTATTTTACAATTTTGCAAATCTCTTTTAATGTTTAACTGGATTGAAGATGGCTGGATTCTCATATCTGCTTCTGCACTGAGTCCGTTGTGATATATTGTTTTAGCCAAAGCATGTGAATAAAATCTGGTTTCGAATAAAATCTGGCTTCATACAGATATGTAGTTGGAAAATGAAGAATGAAGTTTAGTAAGTCTTTTCAGATAATTGTGGCTCTTTTTCCTTGGTACCACACCAAACCAGAAAAGGGGTAGTTTCTTAAAAATTAATTGCAATGTGGAATCCGAAACCATGTCAATAGCCTCTCATGCCCTTGATGTTCATGAGAGAGTAGGAGGGGGAAAAGAGACAAATAACATCTTTGCATTATTATGAAAACAGACGTGGTATCACAGACCCCCTCTGGCAGGGTCTCAGCAACCACACTTTGAGAAACGCTATTCTACGTAAATGGAGTACATATAATTTTTTAAAAGCTTTTTATTGTGCAATAATGTTATATTTACAGATGAATTGCAAAGATAGTATAGAGTTCCCGTATATATCCTTTACCTTGCCTCCCTAATGTTAACTTTTTAAAAAAATGTGGTAAAATATATGTAACATAAAATGTGTCATTGTAACCATTTTAAGTGTACAGTTCAGTGGCCTTAACAATGCGTCATCACATTGCTGTGTAACCATCACTCCCATCCAGCCCCAGAACTTCTCTTGTCTTCCAATGCTGAAACTCCTTATCCATTGGGTATAATTTTGACTTACTTTTTAACCCAAATATGCATGGTGTTTATTTATATCTTTAAGGGTTATATGTGTGCTGTTAATTTCTGATTTCATTGCTCTGGAGAATGTGACTGCATCATTTCAAGAGTTAGAGTGAGCTAGAAAAGTAAGAAAATTGTTCTGCTACCCTGTACTGATTGAATCAGAGCTGTAGGTTTTATACCAAACAAAAAGGGGACAGCTGTCCCTCTACCTGAGTACTTTTGTCTTGAGATGGCCAGAGGACTCTTCATCATTTCACCAGCTCTTGTCTTTCTGTATAAACCATGAAACAAGAACATATTGGGGACAGAGAGAGTGATGACATGGACTTTTACCCGCAGACACCATGTAATTAAGCACAAATTGGAAGGACAGAGAGAGGAAAAATCCCTGGAGTCATGCTTGCTAGAAAGTGAAGTTGTGTTGTTGGTGGTAGTGGTGGTTGTAGTGGTAGTCAAGGTGTTAGTAGTGGTGGGGTAGTGGTGTTAGTGGTGGTGGTGATGGTGGTGGAGATGATAGTGGCAGTGGTGGTTGTTATGGTGGTGATGGTGTTAGTAGTGGTGGGGTAGTGGTGGTAGTGGTGGAGGTGATGGTGGTGATGGTGATGGTGGTGTTAGTGGTGGTGGTAATGATGGTGGAGATGATAGTTACAGTGGTGGTGGTAATGGTGATGGTGGTATGTGATGGCAAATGATGATGGAGGTGATGATGGTGGTGCTGCTGATGGTTGTGATTGATGGTGGTAGTAGTGGTGATGGTGATGACGTTGGGGTGGGTGATGGTGATGGTGTTGATGAATTACATTGTTTCCAGCACTACTATACAAGATTTTTTTCTTTAAAGACCAAAGTAAATATCAAAGCTTTGCACGCAATATGTTCTCCACCACAACTACTCAGTTCTGCTGTTGTAGTGACAAAGCAGTGACTGGCTTCCCATAAAATGTTATTTACAAAAACCACAAGCCACATTTGCCCGATGGGCTACCATTTGCCAGCCTCCACTAAATGAATGCCTGGTAGAGCTGAAAACTAGCTGTGAGTTGTATCTCATTCTTCACCTGAAGTTGATCATCTTAGAGGAGAATTCTGCCATCACATACCCTGCCTGTTAACAAGTACCGAGACTGGGCTCATTGCTCATTCCAACACTTAGCTGAGACAAGTTTCATGGTCAATTCTAAGCCGAAGGGTAGATAGTGGCAAGCATTCACTAGGAAATAAAATTTAAGCTGCCAACGTCTTACTGGGTGTTCCTTTTCTTTAATTGCTTGTTCTTTAGGGCCCTTGAGTTTACCTCTCTGTGTTATGTTCTGTTGTTTTAAACAAGAATTTGATTTTATATGAAAAATTATGCTGATCTACTTTAATTTTGCAAAATTATGCGTTCTTGGCTGTTTGGATCAGGAGGCCATAAACAGAGCATCACCGCTTCTCCCAGATGGTGCTTCCTGTTTTTAGGAAAAGGCCATCAGAGAAAAATGAACCACCACTTAAATGACAGAGCTCACAAACCAGCCTTAACAAATATCATCTCAGAAATTCATCTGCATCAACCATCAATCAGTCAAAAATATTTGCGTGCCTGTATGCAGGTTGCACTCATTCATTCATTCATTCATTCAATAGACATTCACTGAGTCTGTTAGGAGCTGGTTCTTTCTTGGGCTATAGTCATGACTTCAATTATAGCTTCTTATAAATGTTTGTTTCGTTCACACATGTTCGTACATATTCTGTGTAATAATTTCTTCTATGTTCCCTTTTAATAACAAAAGCTCCTTGAGTGAAAGTCTATCTCCCCTTTTCTTCATGATACCGTACAGCGCCCATCTGGATGTTCTCCCTGCAGTAAACCACTTAGCACGTCATTTTGATTTACGGACTGGTGGGAAGCCTTTAGAATCCATTCTTCTATCTTAAGCCCCATCTAGAACCTTCCCTGAATTTTCCTATAGCTCCTGAAGGTAGCAAAGAACATTTTCCTTTCTGCCTGTAAGGGTTTGTATAGAATTGCCGGGACCCAGACTTCACCCTAAAGGTGAGTGTATTTGTAACATGCTTAAATGAAGTAATCCTGAGGTAATATCTGAATCATGTCCTAACTTTCAGAGACTCCATGTTGCATTTGATTCATAAAATTGAAAGTAAAATGCTAATGCGTAAAAAATGTTATTCCAGGTAATAAAATCTGTTCCCAGCCTTTCATAATCAGTTCCAGCCCCATCGACAAGCTTATTAGCAGAAATAATGGGGGAAGGGGGGGAATTAAAACCTTTATAATTAAAAAGAATAACGCATTTCTATTAAGTTACCTGTTTAATACTCTCGGGTTTTTTTTTTTTTCCTTTTCCTGAGCTGCCTGTAATTTTTAAAAACCTATTTTTGAGGGCAAAATGTTAACATCTTGGAATAATCACCTCCTGTCCATTATTTATTTCTTTTTAGTCATTCCCTTTGACATTTCCATTTCCAGTTGTGACAGCTGTTCCCGAACCACATGCGTCCGGCTCTTCTGGAAAGCAGGGTCATTTAGCTGCATCCTCTGCCCGCCGGCTGGCCCGTGAGGGAGCGCACGTGAAAGCCTTCTGTCCATCAGTGGGTGCCAAGCAAGTGCCAGGGGTCCTGTACTCCGAAGCTCTGCCCACGAGGACACGCAGAGAACTTCGGTTTAACTCCTCCTCACTGAGATTCTGATAGTGTCCAAATCACCCCCAGAATAGTCCTCCTCCTCCTAGTGGCAATTCCTACAAAGTGCTTTTAACTGAAAAAGTTTTTATCCTTTCAGTATCCTCACGTGGATGTGTAGTCGGACCAGGGATGGATTGAGGAGCTGGTGTGGACTTCCGGCTCTGGAAGCCACCCCTGGGTTCCTCAGGAGGTGCCTGGGAGCACTGGGCTTCTAGATGCAGCATCGTGAAGGGGCAATGGAGAGAGCCCCAGACTTTGAGCCGCAGTCGGTGTTTAAATTCTGTATCCAGCCCTGGGTGGCTCTTGATCTCAGGCACATTATCTGAATTCTTTGAATCTCCTTCTCCTCACATGGGAATGATAGAAGTGGTGAAGAGTTTAAACAAGATGTTCTAGAATGCTGCCTCCACCCTCAAGGCTATCAGAATATCAGGGAGCCAGGAAAGAGAGCCAAGAGCATCCAGGCTCCAGGCTTCGCCCTCAGCCAGAAAGGCATGTGGGGCCAGAGTGCCAGGAGCCTGGGCTGTCCTCCCTGGGCTCCCAGTCCTTGTCCCTGAGGATAAGCTGAGCACCTGGGATGAAGTCTCCGTGCCTCCCCTCAGCTGCCTTAGCCATAAAGTGGAGCAAATGCCCTCACTGAGGTCACAGGGACTAAGAAAGGGGTGCACAGAAGAGTGCTAGCCCCTCATCCAGAGAGGATTCTCAGGTACTGCTTCTCTCCATTTGGGTTCTGAGTCTAGAGTCCTGAGTCTAGAGTCTGGAGCTCTGTTTAGACTCACTACCCCACCCCTGCCTTCCCTGAACACAAACAGAGGCACAGAGCTGACTTCCTCTCAAGGTGGCCTCTTCAACCATGAACAGCTCTGATTGTTCCAAAGTCTTTTTTATTCACCCAAAAGCTGCCTCATTGACCTTCCCACTGGTGATCCATAAAATGGGATAAATGCCCAAGCCTTTCTTCAGTTAAGGTTTCCTTTATGCCAGTTGAATCAGATTCAATAAAGCACCAAAATCAATCTTACAGAGAAAAATAAAGAGAAAAATAAAGCAAAAGTCTGGCCATAGGGATATTTGCAGAAGGGCTCTCTCCTCACCCTTTGTCTTGGCCCTGGTGGTATCAATGAGGTTTTGTGATGGGTAGATAATGATGTATGGGGCTCTGAGACTTTTTTTTTTTTTTTTTTTTTTTTTTTTGGTCTTGAGCATTTTTTTAATTGAAGTGTAGTGGACACTCAACGTTCCATTAATTTCAAGAGCACAATGTAGTGATTACACAAGTCTATCCATTATGGTACATTCACCACAGGTATAGCTACCATCTGTCACCATGCAACACCGTTACAATACCATTGGCTATATTCCCTATGCCGGACCTTTCATCCCCATGACTTTTTATGACTGCAGGCCTGTATCTCTCACTCCCCTTCACCCATTTTGCCCAACCCCACAACCATCAGTTTGTTCTCTGTATTTATGGATCTGTTTCCAGTTTGTTTCTCTGTTTTGTGTTGGTTTTTAGATTCCACTTGTAAGTGAAATCTTATGGTACTTGTCTTTCTCTGTCTGACTTATCTCACTACCCTCTAGGTCCATCTGTGATGTCGCAAATGGCAAGATCTTGTTCTTTTTTTGGCTGAGTAATATCCCATCGTGTGTGTGTGTGCACACATGTGTGTTTGTGCATGTGCACGCATGTGTCCTACATCTTTAATCATTCGTCTGTCGTTGGACACCAGGTTGCTTCCCTGTCTTGGCTATTATAAATAATGCTGCAGTAAACTGAGAAGTGCATGTATCTTCAAATTAGTGTTTTCATTTTCTCTGGATAAATACACAGTAGTGGAATTACTGGATCATATGGTGTTTCTATGTTTAATATTTAAGGATCCTCCATACTGTTTTTCACAGTGGCCACATCAATTTACATTTCCACCAACACTGCACAAGTTTCCCTTTCTTCCCCATCCGGTGTCACCAACACTTGTTCTTTCTTATCTTTCTGATTCTAGCCATTCTGACAGGTGTGAGGTGGTAACTCGTTCTGGCCTTGATTTGCATTTCTCTCAAGATGAGTGATGTTGGCCATCTTTTCATGTGTGTGTTGGCCATCTGGATGTCTTCTTTGGAAAAATGTCTATTCAGGTCCTCTGCCCATTTCTTAACTGGATTGTTTGTTTTTGTGTGTTGAGTTTGGTGAGTTCTTTAGAGATTTGGATACTAAGCCTTTATTTACCAGTTAGGTCATTTGCAAATATCCTCTCCCATTCAGTCAGTTGCCTTTTAGTTCTGTTGATTGTTTCCTTCGCTGTGCAGGAGCTTTTTATTTTGGTGTAATCCCAATTGTTTGTTTTTGCTTTTGTTTCCCTCACCGCAGGAGACGGTGTCCAAGACATCACTGCTTATGTTTTCTTCTAGTATTTTTACGGTTTCAGGTCTCACATTTAGGTCTCTCATCCATTTTGAATTTATTTTTGTGTACAGTGTAAGAAAGTGGTCTGGTTTCATTTTTTGCATGTCGCTGTCCAGTTTTCCCAGCACCATTGATTGAAGGTGTTGTCCCATTGTATATTCTTGCCTCCTTTGTCATAGATTAATTGACCACATACATATGTGGGTTTATTGCTGGGCTCTCTGTTCTGTTCCGTTGATCTATGTGCTTGTTTTTCTGCCAGTACCATACTGTGTTGGTTACTCTGGTTTTGTAGTATATCTTGAAATCTGGAATTGTGATGCCTCTGGCTTTGTTCTTTCTCAAGACTGCTTTGGCTATTCAGGGAACCTCCCATTTTAAGACCAGCTGGTGGAACTGTCCCCTTTGGCATCACTGGCTCCCTCTCTAGGCTGGCTGTGCGTCAACTCAGAATCCTTGCTGGAGAGCTGGGTCCCTCAGACCTGCAGCTCCTCCTCCTCCCTGCTTTGATAAAGCTAGTATCTCTATTTATAGTTGTCTCAAAGGGTGGAGCCAGGGGTCAGGACACATGCCAGAGACAGACATGGGGACCCAAGTGCCACCATCACCCAACTGCAAGTAAAATTGTGAAGAGGCAGAGCCATACAGATAGGCCTCCCAGAGATGCCCACATCCTATTCCTTGGGACCCGTGTATGTGTTAAGTTACTTGGCAAATGGGTATTGAAGTTGCAGATGGGATTAAAGGTTTTGATCAAGGTCAAGGACAAGATTATACGGGTGGGTCTGATGTAATCACAAGGCCCTAGTGAGGAGAGGGAGGCAGATAAGTCGAAGTCAGAGATTTGAAGGTGTTTCGCTGCTGGCTTTGATGATGGAGAAAGGGGCCCCGATCCAAGGAGTGCAAGAAATGTGACTCTAGCTCCTGGAAAAGACAGGGAAATGGATTATCCCCCTGGAACTTCCATAAAGAAGCCCCTACCAACACCTTGATTTTAATTCAGTGAGATCAATTTCAGATTTCTGACCACCCACCCACCAACAACCCCCCTACCCCCCAGGAACTACAAGGTAATAAGGGCGTGATGCTTTAGCCACTAAATTTATAGTAATTTGCTATGGCAGCAGTAGGAACCCATCCCTCCCCACTGTGGCTGTGTCGTTCTTTACTGTCACCTGGCTAGGCACTGTGACTGCCATGGCGTTAGTTCATCATTAAGGGGTGGCTTGTCTGGAGAGAAAGGAGCCCAGACATTGAATCCAGGCAGAGCTGCTGAGTTCCGGTGCCATCGCCCCCTGGCTGCCCTGCCCCATTCACATGGCTTCACCTCTCTGACCTTCATTATCCTCATCTATACAGTGGGGATCATGCAAGTACTCATAGTGGAGTACCTGCCCCCTCGTGGGCTCTCAGCACATGGTGAGGACTTGACACGTGCCTCTGTCTCCTCCTCTCCTCTGGGAAGAGTTTCTATTTTTTAGGGTGTGGAGACGGACATTCTCTCCCGTGTCTTGTGCGGGGTAGCCTTGCTCTGGGGACTCCTGGGGACGGCACTGCAGGTTGTCGGACCACCAGTTGGACTCAGGGCAGCTGGGCAGGCTCTGTCCAAGGGTAGTGAATCCATGAAGTATTGGCAGTGCTCATCCATAGGAAGACCAAAGCCAAACAAGGATCAAGACTCCCGAGATCATGTCGTCCAGGTGAAAGCCTGAGTAACCGAAAGTGGCAGTGTGGTTGGGCTGGAATGTTTGACCTCCCCACGAGGGGTAACAGAATTCCAGCTCGGACGTCAGGGGTAACAAAATTCCGACTGGAACACGGATGTGTTCTTTTCTTCAAGTGACCAGAATCTTAGTAAAGTCAGTTTCCCGTATAATTCATTTAAAGGCAACAAAATACCAGGACATTAATGTGTACAAATGAGTGTTCTGGAACATCCGGGCACAAACTGATAAATGACACGTGGACATATGTGTGCATGGAAGAGAACATTTGAGTCTAATTTTGATTTTTCCATTATTCTAAGCGGAATCGCTGCTTTGGGCTTTGAGAATTACAGAGATTATGAGGTCATCTTACTGGAATTATGCTCGCAGGCCATCCTTCAGAACACTTCACAACTTTCTTTCCCCCCCTTTTTACTTTGCTGGATGCCAAGGACATTTAGGTAGACAAAAGCTGCACTTTACAGCAGGACACATTTTCTTCCAGTGGATTTGTTTTTTGCATTCACTGCGTTGTGAGATTTCCCTCTACAGCATGTGGGGAGCTAGCCGTGAGCTGAAGGCCAGGAGCCGGCCAAGGTGAACTCAGCACAGTGGTCAGAGCCAATCTCTCCAGCTGCCCGCCCCCCTCCGCTTCCTCTGTACCTGGGGGACCGGACCGGGGCATCTCTGGGTAGCTCTGGCATCTGAGGGTTTCTTAGAGAAGCAGCAGTAGGCAGTGTGGAGGAGAGAAGTGACACTCGGTGGCCGCAGACCAGGTTCACTGGCTGTGCTCCCAGCACTAAGAAATCCTGCTACAGCCCAGTGTCTGGAGGGACTCGTATCCAGGGAAGACATTCGGGAAACACTAACCCGGGTGACGTCTCATATTGAAAGTAGTTTGGATATTTTAAATCTCATATTTTAAGTAGTTTGGATAAACCCTCTTTACAAGTCGCTATCCTGGAATTATAATTCCATAAACCTCCAATGGGAGTGGGGGACGCTTAAGGAAGAGAGGACAGTTTCCTCAACCAACAATGAGAGTGGATTAAAAAATGTCTCAAATTTCTTGCTGTGGTTCTAGGTGTTTAGTCATAGGTTCTTTTAAAGACTAACTCAACCCCGATGTTAACCACGGTTGATTTCAGGATATGGGGATGGTAGAGGAAAATACAGCCTGTGGAAGAGGAAAAGCAAGAACTGCCCCCCGCCCCATGCATACACTCAGTAGGGAGGCATTTCTCATCTCTATCAAAGATGTGGGAAGCCAGAAAAATCCCTCAGGAGGAAGCATCATGGGGTGATCCATACATCTATATACACAGGGGAAGGATGGCTGAATCCCACAGTCTGTCTCCTTGGGTGCACTGGTAACAAAAGACTTTGAATTGGAGGGAGAAGGGGGAGGAACACGGCCGCTGTCAAGTGCGGGGCTCTGAGTAAGGACATGGGCAGAGATCTTTCAGATGAAGGCTGACACTTTGGCGAAGACCATCTGGGAAGGGCTGTCCATCAGGTGCTCTGTTCGGAAGAGCCATCAGTCATTGAATGGATTTTCATTTATGTTCTAGTGACTTTATCCTTCTTGGACTACCACAGCAATTCATCTAGTTCTGGGTGGTTCCATGTCTCCCCTTGCACTTTTTCCTTTACGTTATATTTTACTCTGCAGTGTAGATTTTGATCTGGTTGGCTTTTCATCAGTTGATTCCAGAGCACGGTTTCTGATGACTTTTAACAAAGGCCTGACACCCTTTAAGCGTGACTTTAGGTTATCACGTTTTCTTTTAACATGGCTAGGGTTTTCCAGAGGGCGCCTGGGTGGCACAGTCGGTTAAGCATCTGCCTTTGGCTCAGGTCATGATTACAGGGTCCTGGGATTGAGTCTTGCGTGGGGCTCCCTGCTCAGTGGGGTGTCTTCTCCCTCTCCCTCTGCCCTTCCTCCCTGCTCATGCATGCTCTCTCTCTCTCAAATAGATAAAAATAAGATTAAAAAAAAAAAAAACTTTTCCAGAATGATACCTTTTCCTTCAATTTATTCAACAAGTTTCCTTGTGACTTCTTTTTCCCTTCCTCTGTCTAGTTTAATGGGAATTTTGATTAAAATAATTGTGGATTCACATTCAGTTATGAGAAATAATCCAAATGTTTCAGTTTGTTTTTTTTTTTAAAGATTTATTTATTTATTTATTTGACAGGGAGAGACACAGTGAGAGAGGGAACATAAGCAGGGGGAGTGGGACAGGGGGAAGCAGGGCTCCTGCTGAGCCGGGAGCCCGATGTGGGGTTCGATTCCAGGACTCTGGGATCATGACCTGAGCTTATCGACTGAGCCAACCAGGCACCCCCAAATATTTCAGTTTTTAATGGAAAACTTCTGCTCTGAAACAAAAAGCCATTAAAAACAAACAAACAACTGGAAGGTCTCATGATAGTTGCCAGGGTCCTCCTGTCCCAGGGAAACGTGCGTATGTTCTAGACTTGTGTTTTCAGAATGTGCCGCCATAATGATGTATTTGCCAGGAGAAGCCCAACCCAGAGCATCCCACACTGGTGTATACCACCCCAGTAGACCCCACGGGACCATGGCGAACCACACAGAATGCCCCATGGCATCCACATGGAGAGAGCTGTGTGTACCCGGCAGCCAGGATAGCCCGTAGCTGGAGCAGGTCAGGGAATGCGGAGAGGTATATGAAGGCGCTAGTGTTTGTGTGCATGTGTGTATGCCTGTGTGTAGTTGCCAGCCACCCTCAGGTCTTAATTTAAACTTTTCCTCTGTACCTCTTGAGCTCACATACTATTCTGTATCTTCTTAGCTCCCTTTTCACCACCTATCCCCAAATTCCACAGAACGAGTGTGTAACTCAGTGAGTTGTTGTTATAAGGTTATGAACTCCAGAGTCTGCCAGGTGCTCCCTCTCCTGACTGGTATAGAAACCACTTCCTTATGCTTGTTTGTGATCGAATTGCCCAGGTTGGGCATCCCCTGACCTGATTGTATCGCCTGTTTTTATCTAGGTCCTTTAAGCATCTCTTCCTCTACAGATCATCTCTTCTATATCATTTAGGGGGACCCAGGGTGTTCGGTTGTCATGATTTCTGTAGTGGTAAGGTTGCTGATGGCACGGTCCTGGCGCACCTTACCTTGTTCCTTTGTACTCTGTATTCTGCCGCCTAGCAGCTGGATCAGAAGCTAGGTCAGAGTCAGGTTCACCCCCGAGTGAGATGCTTGTGCTCTAAAGCTATCTCTCTAGCTGATCAAGCTCAGTCAAGAGGCTGGCACACTGGAGCTTCTCCCCTCCAGAAATCCCGTTGAGGTCCCCTCCTGTGTCCATTGCCCACCCTTGCTGTTCCAGGAGAAGGGAGTCACCTGGACATGCCCCCAAAGAAGGTAGACCACAGTCTCACGGCGGGAAGGAGGGCTCCAGATGGACCCCACCTCTGCCACCTCTGCCATCTCTGCCGCTCTGCCTGGGGCCCTCATGAAGGGAGACATGGCAGGGACCACAGTAGAGACCTGTGAAAAGGTGGCCTGACTCCCACTCTGTCTAGAGAGTCACTGTCCCCATGTCTAAGAACAGCTTCAGCGCCACACATCCAGGATCCCACACACATGCTACTGTCTTCTTCCTTCATAAGGCGGGGAGGAAGGGCTTGGGAACAAAATCAAATCCCAGCTTTACGTCTCAGGAGCTCTGTGACCTTGAGCAAGTTACTTTCCCTTTCTGAGCCTCCACTTCTTGATCTATATAATGGAGCAAATAATGCTCACCTAGAGACCTTGTGAAGATTGTGTGGGCTAATGTAGGCATGCTGGGCAAGGAACTCGGCTTCTCTGTAAACTGTGAATAAGAGAGGTAACTACTTGAGATGGTGGCTGGATAATGACATGAGTTCATGCGGGGAAAGCATTAGGGATGTGCCTGACACATAGTAAGTCTATTAAAACAGTTCTTTGATGGTAGCTATTATCACTTAAAAGAAGGACAGGGCAGCTGAATATAGTTGGAGGCAGCTAGGTGCCTACGTCCCAATATTTCCTCCACAAACAATATAGACCCTCAGGAAAAGGAAAAACAAAACTACGTAAAAATCACACCCTCGGCATAACTGGGGGACAGAGAATGCCCAAACTTTAAAATAAGCATAACAGGGGCACCTGGATGGCTCAGTCGTTAAGCGTCTGCCCTTGGCTCAGGTCATGATCTCAGTGTTCTGGGATCGAGCCCCACGTAGGGCTCCCTGCTCAGTGGGGAGCCAGCTTCTCCCTCTCCCATTCCCTGTGCTTGTGTTCCCTCTCTCACGGTCTCTCTCTGTGTCAAATAAATAAAATATTTTAAAAAAATAAGCATAACAAAAGGAGAAAGAACACCAAATTCCCAGCACACCAGACTCGTTTCCTCTGCCACACTGCACTGCCCTGTGGCAGCCCGAGACGCACAGAATCTGTAGGGAGGAGAGAAGGAAAGAGGCAGGGAAGCCTCAGGTCAGTCTAAAACCACTCCCAGGCAGGAGAAGTCCACTGAACCCAGTGTCCAGCTAGGTCAGAGCGCAGACTCCAGGGGAATCAGGAATGCGCGTGAGTTGAGGAGCAGTCTTCAGAACAAAGAGTTTCTGGGGGCAGAAGAACTGGAAAGATAGGGAGAAGTGCCCTTTGATCATCTGCTGGTAAAGGGGGAAGGAAGCAAAAGGGAAAATTAGGGTCACCACTGTTAAGAGCAAAGCTACAAGCTGTTAGTGCAAACGGGAGGTATGAGGAGAGGTACCCCAAGGAAAATTCTAGAAGGAATATTAATTTGGAGAGCTTTAGCAGAAACACATGGAAAACCTAGATGGTGGAGCTGTCCCAGAAGTGTGCGATGGGAGCGTGGACGAGGAGGATGGAGGGCAGTGACATGAACGGGATCTGTGAGAGGTGCACGAAGAAGGGAACTAGGAACCAGCTAGCAGAAGGGGGAGCGTGCTGGGACACAGGGTTCGGCGTTCAAACTCATGTTCATTTCAGGAAAATGAAGGGAAGCACCTGCTTGGGGAAAGTGGGTGCATGGACACATAGACCTAAATACACCTATTCTCTGAGCCAACTTCTGGCAGGGGATTCCCAGGCCCAACCCGCAGGGGACGGAGGCCAGTAAAATATTGAGAGAGGCTCTGGTGTCAAGAAAGAATATGTATTTAGGACCTAGATGAAAAGAGAAAGAAAAGTGATTACAGACATCACAGAATAGGAATGATGTAGAATTCTGGTTGCTGGGGTCCAGAATGTACCATATGGAATGAGAGGAGGAAGACAGACCAACCTCGATACCACTGATCCACACTTGGGCTTTTGCAAATTGTGATGTTTGCAAAACCTGCGTTTGAGTTATGTATTTGAGGGGAAAATACTATTGGATATTGATGAGCCATCTCCTCTTTTGAGTTATAAGATACAAATTCATTTTGTGGCACAAGATGGGGGATCTCCTCTTTGAAATTTTTAAAAAGCTAGATAGCTCGCATTTTCTCTAGAATATTGTACCAGAAAGGACACAATGGAGAAGTGAGAAGGTCTTTCACCAGGTATCAGAAGTTTAGACTCCTCCAGCAATTAAAACAGTATGGGGTGGGGGGGGCGCCTGGGTGGCTCAGCGAGTTAAGCCTCTGCCTTCGGCTCGGGTCATGATCTCAGGGTCCTGGGATCGAGCCCCGCATCGGGCTCTCTGCTCAGTGGATAGCCTGCTTCCCCCTCTCTCTCTGCCTGCCTCTCTGCCTACTTGTGACCTCTCTCTCTCTGTCAAATAAATAAATTAAAAAAAAAAAAAAAAACAACCAGTATGGGAATACATTATATGTTAGTAAAAAAAATTTATTTAAAAAAAAAGTTAAAGAGTTACGATAAGAGAAAAAAAAAACCAGTATGGGGCCAACCCAAGGGTGCCAAAGAGATTGCAAAGAAATGTAGTCTGGAAATAGGCTGTAAATATAAGATCATAGCATATGATAATAGGTACACTTTAAATAATCAAAGAAAGATTGAATAATTCAACAATCAGCCTTAGGATAATTATGAAGAGAAAAGTAAAATTAGATTTCTGTGTCAAAATCTATACCAATATAAAAACTACAAATATATAGAAGTAAATATAGCATGTAAAATCTGTAATAAAAATAAAAGAAAATAAAATCTGTACTAGCATAAAAAATGTGTAAAAATACCTGGGTTAAATATTTTTAAATCATGGGGGGAGGAGAGACTTTCTAATGAGATTTGAAATGCTTTTGGCCTCTGTAAGCACTAATAATATTTACACATTTGATTTAATAAAAATTACAGACTTCTTCATATCTAAGACTCTATTAAAGACAAGGGATAGGCTGAAAGATAATATCTTTGATATTTAACAGACAAAGGGCTTATGACTAACATCCTTAATATTGAAGAAAGTTATAACAATTCACTAAGAAAAGATAAAACAACCCAATGTAAAACAGGCAAATGATAAAAGCACGTGAGCCCCAGAGGGAAAATTCCAGTGATCTAAAGCTGTATGTAAAGATATCTAACCCCATTAGTAATCAGAAAAATGCAAAGTGTTGGGGTGCCTGGGTGGCTCAGTGTGTTAAGCCTCTGCCTTGGGCTCAGGTCATGATCCCAGTGTCTTGAGATTGAGCCCCGAATCGGGCTCTCTGCTCAGCAGGGAGCCTGCTCCCCGCCCCCCGCCTGCCTCTCTGCCTACTTGTGATCTCTCTCTCTCTGTCAAATAAATAAATAAATAATTTTAAAAAATGCAAAGTGTCACAGTACAATTTTTGCAGATTGCAGAAATTTTAAATGTGGGTACAAATATAGTGTGGGAGAGGAGGCACAACTAGCTGGTAACACCACAGTGTGCAAAGTCTTGACTTAGTGGTTCCACTACTGGGGACCCTATGACAATACTCCTTTAGGACCACGAAGAAAGACCTGAGCAAGAGTGTCTGTTGCAACCAGTTTTACAAGCTGAAAAAATTAAATGCTGACCAATCGCCCAACAGTAGGAAAGTGATTAAATGCTAGATTTCCATCCTATGAAACACTCTTCAGCCATTAAAAATAATGGAATCACTCTACATTCCATGACACAGAATGAAGATCCTTGAAAGGATGCTGGGCTTAAGAAAAAAAAAAAGTTATAGTAGGGTCCCCTTTTTGTATTAAAAATGCACTGTATGAAATTACACATAATTTTATATAGGTCTGTGTCTGCACATGCACGGAAAGGTCTGGAAGGATAAGCACCAAACTGTTAAAAGTCATTGTCCTCATGGAGGGAAGTGAGGTTGGGGTTAAGGGGAGAAGTGAGAGCATTGGCTTCTTACTTTTATTTATTTATTTTTAAGATTTTGTTTATTTATTTATTTATTTAGACAGCATGTGTGCAAATGGGGGGAGGGGCAGAGGCAGAGGGAGAGAACATCTCAGGCAGACTCCCTGCTGAGCACAGAGCCTAACCTGGGTCTCCATCTCACAACCCTGAGATCATGACCTGAGCCAAAATCAAGAGTCAGATGCTTAACCAACTGAGTCCCCTGGGCACCCTGGGTTTTTACTTTTAGAATGCTCAATTTTTTTTTAAAATTAACTACTTCTGGGGCGCCTGGGTGGCTCAGTAGGTTAAGCCTCTGCCTTCAGCTCAGGTCATGATCCCAGGGTCCTGGCATTGGGCCCCGCATCGGGCTCTCTGCTCAGCAGGGGGCCTGCTTCCTCCCTCTCTCTCTGCCTGCCTCTCTGCCTACCTGTGATCTCTGTCTGTCAAATAAATAAATAAATAAAATCTTTAAAAAAAAATTAACTACATCTGTGATTTTTTATTAAAAAATCAAATTGTTCTGGTGAAAACCACGTGGAAAATAAAACCGTCAGAGGTAACACTCATGTACAGCCAATAAATCAGATCTGAAAAGTATCTTCGGACCAGTGCACCTTGTCCCCCTACTCCCCCTACCCCCCCACCACCCCCCACTCCTTGGTCTGAGGTATTCTGAACTGTCAGTCTTCTGAAACATGGCTGCTGTGACTTTCCTCCTGGGTTTAGGCTCCACCCGCTGCTCAGGGCTCCTCCCTGAGGGCCTCACCCACAGTCTCCCCCCACCCCAGCCTGGAGTGCTGTCACAGGCCCAAGGAAAAGACAGAAGAAGGCAGCCCTTAAGACTCTCGAGTGAGTCATCGTATTTTAACTCTTAGTGAATTGATTTATGTCATCATTTCAAATTCATTACTTTAATTATGTTTCATCTTTGAAGAGAAATTTTCACTCACAGGGATATTGGAGATCGAACATTTCATGTATGAGGAATCGGAGGTCCAGGGAAGAAGCGTTAATAGACTGTGTTAGATTGAAGACCTCAAATTTGGGGACTCAACCTTGTAAGTTTCTTGGCTCTCCTACCCCTCTGTTACCACGTGAGAATGTTATTGCCATCCTCCTACCCGCCCACCTCCAAAAGGGTAACCACAATCGCCTCTCTTCATGGGAACAAAAAGTCATCAGCCAGCTCTCTTGTCATGTCTTCAAACCAAGTTCTTCTGACCTCAGGGCCTCTGCACAGGCTAGTCCCTCTTTCTGGGATGCAGTTCCCTGCTTTTCACCAGGCTGGCTCCTTCTCCACATTCAGGCATCTCCGGAGAGAGGCCTTCTTTGACCCACCACGTATAAACTAGACCCTCTTTTTCAACAACCGTTTCCCTCAAAGAAAGCAGACTCGGTGTCTCCCTTGCTGTGTTCTTACTGCCAGTCATGGCCCAGGGCACATAGTAGGTGCTCAGGAAGCATTTAAACGAATGAAGGAACAACTCTGATACCGATTTTTTAAAGATTTCTGGCCTCTGCTCTGATGTGATTGTCTCCTCATGTGGCCCAGGAAATGTGTATTATGTTTTAATTTTTTGGAAGTGAAAAATGATACAGCTCTATTATTTTAATTTGTCTGCATTCTAAGGGAGAGTGAACATATTTCCGTGAGCTGTGTCTTTTGCTCAGCTGTCCAATGACATCTGAATGTTTTACTCAGTCATTCCTGGGTGGTGGTCAGAGCCAGCAAGAAGAGGTTGTAACCTGAGGCAGGAGGCGAAGAGAAGGGGCAGATTACAAGGAGATCTTACGTAGCATAAGGGCCAGGCCCCCAGGGTTTTTGCTCTGATGCCTAAAGCCAGCCCTGCCCTCTGACCTCTTGCTGGTCTCTCAACAGAAGACAGCTCATCTGGGCCTGCAGTGTAGACAGATGGTAAAAGAGAAATGGATCCTCAGTGGGTCTGAAGTGAGGGCAGGTCTTCAGGACAAGTGGGGGGCTCGTGTGTGGAAACCCACATGTGGGCAGGTCAGGATTCCTCTGCTTGGGGGAGTTGGGGGGAAGACACTCTAATTCTCGGGACCCGCCGCCATTTCTTCCTGTCAGGGCTGTCTTCTGCCCATTTTGGTGAGGGGCAATGATCTTGGCAAATTTTAGACAATATTTAATGAAAAACTGTTTTCATATAATGAAAAGATTTTTATCATTGCTAAAGTGATTTCACCCTAAAAAAAAAAAGACACACAATTTTCTTACGGTAAAATTGCCAAGTGACAAGATGAAGATAGTGCATAAGGTTAAACTTAAACGATTGGGAGCTAAGTATTTATTGAAGTATTGTGCATTTACCCAGAAGCCACTGTGAACCAGGCACTGGACTCTGGAGATCCAAGGGCTACACTGATACAGCCCCTACCTCCAATGACTTACGTGATGGAATGGGGAGAACGTGATGTCGTGAAAGTCACAAGAACACTGGGCCCCAGACCCAGCTTTGAATCCAGACCCGCAGACTCCTCTGTTAACTGTGCAAATGGGGCAGCCTTTGGCTCTTGGAGTGAGAAGTGGATAGTGATGCCATTTTCGTGGGCTCTGATTTACAGAGCTTGGCCTGGGGAAGGTAGAAGAAGTCCACTTTGGGTCTTGAAAACAGAAAGAAAGTAGTGACAGGTAATCGGGGGTGGGGCAGACATGGAGGAACCTGGGCCAAGCCTTGAAGAAAGGGTAGAATCTGGAGGGCAGAGGCCAAAACCGAAGGACGCAGATAATTCTAAGCCATGGAAGGGCTGTCAGGAGCTGCCAGGACAGGAGAGAAGGGTCCTGCTGGAAAGAAGCAGGCTCAGAGGGGTGGGCACCCAGGACCAGCCAAAGGCCAGCTGTCCCTCAAACTGAGTCTTCAAATACTCAATTTTTCTTTCAAGGGAGGCCAATGCTGGCAGTGCCTCAATTTCCATACTCCAAACTAGCAGAACTAGAACCCCAAAGATAACCAGACCCGCTTTCCTTGGCAGACATCTGAGTGGCCTCTGTTGTGCCGGCCAGCTACTCCGGCCCTATTCGGGACAGCTGCCAGGAGAAAATCAGAAGCAGTCGTGGGTTTCCATCATCACTCTTCATTCCATGACTATTTCGTGGTTGCCTACTACACACCAGAAGGATCCAAAGAAGAAAACACCAGACATCACCTTTTCCCTGCAAAAGTGTGTGGTCAGTTCATGGAATGGGGCAGATAAGACGTAATCGGTGATAAATTCCCTCATGGAGATATATAAAGTGTTATGGAGAAATGTTACTTTTCGTTGGGGTGGAGCAGGGAGGGAGGCAGAGAAAGCTTTGGAAGCAGGCAGCAGCCGCCGTGAATCGTGAGAGATTAAGTAGGTTGTGGACATACAGACCTGGTGAGGAATTTCATCCAGAGAATCACAAAGCATTACGATTGCCTTTCTAGGGGCACCTGGGTGGCTTAGTTGGTTAAGTGTCTGCCTTCAGCTCTGGTAGTGATCCAGGGGTCCTGGGATCAGGGTCCTGAGTAGGGTTCCCTGCTCAGCATGGAGTCTGTTTCTCCCTTTCCCTCTGCCCCTCCCCGCTGCTCATGCTTGCTGTCTCTCTCTCTCTCTCTCTCAAATAAATCTTAAAAAACAAAAAGGGAAGACAAAGATTGCCTTTCTAACCCCTGATTTTGCATGTGAGGATACCAAGGCCCAGGCTGGAAAGGGGCCGCTTCTGTCTGCATGGTCCCCTCCTCACAAGAGACAAGCCTTCCGGACAGAGCACAGTATAGGCAAGGGCCTGGAGGTGTGGAAGTTCTACCATATGGTGGAATAAGGTTCGCAGTTTCCTCGGGAAATAGGATTTTGTAATTGATTAGATGTTGGAGCTTAAGGAGGAGCTGGCAGGAAATAAAGGTGTCTGGTCCAGTGACTGGGAGGACACCTGGGCCAGGACAGGAAGGAAGCAGGGCTGGGAGGAAAAAAAAAAATGGTCTGTGGGATTTGGGATGGGTTGAACTGGGGGCCTTTATGAAATGTACCAGGGAAAGTTCTAGCCAGCCGTGGGGAAGCCCAGTGCTGGAGTTCAGGAAGGACCAAAGAGATCAATTGGGAGTCATCTCTTCAGAGTGGAGAGTTGGGGTTGTTCAAGGGAGAGCATGGAGGGGAGAGAGGAGCTGACCGGAGCAACAGCTCCCTTTGGAGAACAGGAGACAGAGGCGGACTGGAGGCGTGCTCAGAGGTAGGCAGGGGTCAGAGGAGGGAACTCCCCGGCAGTGAGGGATGGGAGGGGTTCCTCGGGGAGTGGTCTCTGTCCTAGCAGAAAGGGTTAACAGGCTGCAAACATACACAGCTGGATCCAGCAAGGAGAACGTGACTCCTGCCCTTTGCAGGTGCAAGGCAGCCAGAGTCAATGTTATTTAGGAAATTTGACAGTGAAGAGGAGGAGAGAGGTTAAGGGGTGCCAGGACGGAGGCAAGATGTGGTTTTCTTTCCTTTTTTAAGGCAAGGGTAGACTTAAACATGTTTCTTGGAAGATGGAGAGGAGCTGGCAGAGAGAGGGGGAGATAAGAGATGGAAAGGAGAAGGAATGCTTGGAGGGTGGGCAGAAGGAGGCAGGAGGGATTAAGTCGAGAACAAGACCAGTTGACATTTGGAATTAAAGTCTCTGAGCTGAGGTGGGAGGGCCAAGCTGGAGAGTCACACAGGGGTGAGCAGTGAAGCCCCACCAATCAATTCGATTATGCAGGAAGAAGAAAATCAAAGGACTGAGGCCAGAACTTTGGGAGAAACCCAAAGTTCAGGATAGAATAGGCACTAAGATGGGGACAGCTGGAAATCCTAGTCGGGATGTCCAGAGGCCCAGATAAGTTAGCCAGTGGTACCCAGCCCTGAAGACAGGGCTGAAGGGAGATGACTAACAAGGAGGTTGTTTGCTTTTGAGACAGGTTAGAATGATCAAGCTCAAGTCCATTAGCAGCAGATCAAGCGCATGATTTCTCTGTTTACCCTGGATCTCCACTTCCAAATATCTTAATTAAACCAATATGTGAA
The DNA here is from genome assembly GCF_963455335.1 of Martes martes. Taxonomy (NCBI): domain Eukaryota; kingdom Metazoa; phylum Chordata; class Mammalia; order Carnivora; family Mustelidae; genus Martes; species Martes martes. Next base: position 35,158,945 of record NC_137894.1, read on the forward strand.
TAGCGAAGACATCAAAAGAACAAGGACATTATTAATCTGAGAATCAAGGCAACTAATCACTTTATTCCTTTTAGTCATTTCCTCATGTAGCAACATCCCTGGTAACAAACATTCCTGCAGCTCCCCGATAATGTTCCCGGATTTAGAACCACAGTTTTGTTTTTCCTCCCTCGGGGACTTATTCCTTATCTTTTGGGTCCTTTTGAAATAGGCAGTTATCAGATCAACCTTTAGCTCACTGGCCTTGGGTTGCATAGGTAATTCCCTCCACACCCCCAATCACAGGCTCGTAAGAATTCAAGACAAAATTCCAGGCTGGCTTTAAGCAATAAATAGTGTAATTAACTTCTAACCAGGCAAGCTAACATTTTGCTTGGAGAAAGTATGGTTTTCTCAAACAAATGCCTTTCAAATAAAAACAATTTCATGCCCTCTTTTTCCAGCGCGGTGCTTTCCAGTGCTTGGTAATAACCGGTGTCATCTGAGAGTGTGTTCTTGGAGTTTTTTTAAGTCCCATTTGCTCTGGTTTTCAAGCTGCTCTATCTTATACATTGTTTCTCGAGGAGTTAACTGAGTTCCTTCACAACTCACTGTGTGGGGAGTTCTGTAGAAGCCTTCCTGAGCCTGTTAGGTGTTGACATCTGTCCTGCCCAAGAGGCAGGACGGAAATGGAGCCCAGGTCGGGATGGACATCAGTGACCCAATGGTACTGGAAGCACACCGGGGCAGGAGAGGAGGGCCGGTGGGAGCGCTCCCACCCGGCAGCGGGTAGCATGTCATCAAGGTAATAAGAGACAGCAGCAACTGCTAGATGCTTTTTTTTTTCCTTTAAGATTTTATTTATTTGACAGAGAGGGCACAAGCAGGGGGAGTGACAGGCAGCAGGAGAGGGAGAAACAGCTCCCCACTGAGCAGGGGTCTTGATGTGGGACTTGATCCCAGGACCCTGGGATCATGACCTGAGCCGAAGGCAGACGCTTAATGGACTGAGCCACCCAGGCGCCCCTAGACGCTTTCATTACCGTTTTTTAAATCCTCTGCCGACTCTGCATCGCCTTATTGGCTTCGCCTGGGACAGAACGTGCCCGCTGCCCAGCTGGTGGGTGTCACGCTGCCTTTAGTCTGATCAGTGAAATAGGTGACATGAAGACCCAGAGTAGGGTCAGCAACGGGAGTCTGAAAAGAGAAAGTCTTGAGGGGGTTCAAAGAAGATCGAGAAAACCAAAGTCCGGGGTCAGAGCAGAGCTGGAAACCACAAGGGCATATAGGGAAAGTGTCAGCTGCTGGAAGAGATTTTGTTCGGTCCCAGGGCAAAAAGGTAGGGCAGGAACCGAAGAGAAGGAGGGACAGCGTGAATGTGCAGGAGGGCATCCATCATGAGGTGGGTGAGGAATTTTTGCCACGGGGATTGCCACTCTCTGGCCTGGTCTGGTTTTTGTTTTGGGTGGTGGGCGGGGCGGGGGTATTTTTTAGTTTTGGTTTTGGTTCTGATGTTGGTTCAGCCAGGCACATGACAGTCTTTCTCCAAGGAGTTTTTAAAGCCCCTACATAATTTCTGTCAGCAACCTGGAGGGAGGGGGAAGGTAACGCTGCCTGAAACCTGGCCTTATTGTCCCCACACCATGGCAGAGCCCCACGCACCCCCACCTTTTGAGGCTGCTGCACGCTGGCGGCTTGGAGAGCCTGGGTGGCCCTGGCACCTTGCCACGCCAAGCAGCCGCCATCCCGGAGGTAACATTCCTTGAGGTCGTGTTCCCGGCCCACTCTGGACAGCACAGTTCGGCCGCGCTTGTGGGGCCCGGTGCCCTGTTCGCTGACTGCGCAAGTGGGAGCCCTGCATGACGCCCTCCTGGCTCTGCTCGCTACTCATTCACCTGGGGCTTTGGGGCATGCCTCCTTCTTGTTGGAAAACCACCTGCCCCACCTGAATGGTAGATTGGGAATCAGGACAGCGAGAGCGGGGAGGGATTGGAAATAAGGTGTGTGACTTGACTCTGAACCGTCAAAGGCTGAGGGACGTCCGCAGGTTCTGCTCATCTGGTTTTCTGGCTGTTCTTCGGTCATGGTCTGAAATTAGCATTCGTGTCCAAATGCAAGGAGCTGGGGGTGGGGGGAGCTTGGCAGCAGCACCTTTGTGAATGAGGCTCTTTATCAAATTACCCATGTGCTGGGGCTGGTTAGAAATCCAGGAAGCCAAGTAGAGTATGGAGAAGGAAAAATACCTAGTTCTCCTCCGATGCGATACTCAAATCCGTCCTAGCCTACTGCGTTCCAGGGAGGCACTTCAGTAAGAGAAATAGAGACCTGACGGATAACAGGTGGTGGCAGGAGACATCTGGGGAGCCCCAGGACTTTAATCAGAAGGGAGAACTCTGGGAGGAAAATGAAAGCTATCTCTGGGGTTTGTAAATGTTCTTACCGAAGAAGGATTTGGCCGGTGACATGTGTCTTTCCAAGGGAGGGTGGGCACTTCAGAGGGGCGGGTCTCAACAAATCGAAGGCAATGTTTCCCAAACTTTGTGGCAAATTAGAATCACCTAGGAGGCTTTTAAATCTCCCATTCCCAAGGCTGCACCCTGAACCAATTAAATCAGAGCTTCTCTGGGGGAGGGGCCCAGGCATCAGCATTTTAGAAAACTCTCTGGGTCCAGGTGATTGCAGTGGGCAGGCGAGTTCACCAAGCAACGATTTGCAGAAGGATGCAGAGTATCAGAGCTAAGCACGGAAGGGGGAAGGTGCTGGAGATGGGGAGTTTCCCTGTCCTCAAGCTGCGCAGACCCAGCTGCGTGTCCCCTGGTGGTGATAACGAAAGACTTCCATGATGGCTAAATTCGACAAACCTCAAGCTCCCTCCCATCCCGAAAGGCTGAGTGAAGGCTCTGAGGTGAAGGTTTTCAAATTCCTGTTATAGTTCCAAGGAACTGTGTGTTCAAAGGAAATAAAATATTCAAAACAAACAAAGGAGGAAGGAAGTGGATTCCCCACCCCCCCCACATGCATCCACCCAGGACCATTCGACCCCTGAATGGAAATCTGGGAACTTAATGAAAATCTCCAGGACTCCAGGAAACACAGTTTTTAAAAAACCACCAATTTAAGGGAAGGGAAATAGGACTTCCACAGAAACGAAATTTGCATTCAGCCATCTGTAGTTGGAGTCCGCATTATTTTGAGGACTAGAAGTAGCGAAATCCAAATGGAGGAGAGCCAACATAAATGACCGTGGGTCTGAACTATTTGTTAGTGGGGAACATGGAGAGCATCAGCCAGCAGTGCGGTTAACCCAGTGCCTTGGAAACCAGACCCAGATCTTTCTACTTATTATCTCGGTGCCATGCGTAGGATAGAAGAGCACCTCCTCCAGCTCACCAAGGTATTTCCAAAAGGAAGAATGCTGAAATATTATTTGTTGAAAGTTCCCAGGCTTTGAATTGCACGGACTCTACTTTCTGTACCAAAGCTATAAGTTAGCCCTGAAGAGCAAAAGGCAGCCCGGTGGAAGGGAGAGGAATAGGAAGTGAGAACAAACGGGGGAAGTTGTAGTTCTGCTGTTACCCAACTGCATGGGTGCCGACACCCAACTGCATGGGTGCCAACACCCAACTGCATGGGTGCCGACAAGTCACCCAGTTTACCCGTTTCCTCCTCTCCAAAGTGGAACTCATAATGCCCACTGCCTATTATGCATTGTCAAGTTACGGGAAAAAAAGCCAAGGCCATATCCTTTTACGTTATGAAAAATATGCACGATATGGACAGCAAAAATTGTAACATTGGAAGGATCTCAGTGGATGTAAATGTAATACAGGTGACAAATAAATAGGGGAGGGTCACCGGACCTATACGTTTTCAAGAACTCTACATTTTACTTGAAGTGGTAAATATTAACTTTAAGTAAACTGTGACCAATGAGGCTTGTTATTATAATCCCGACACAATGACTAAAAATAAACACAAGAGAGGAGCGCCTGGGTGGTGCAGTTGGTTGAGCATCTGACTCTTGTTTTCTGCTCAGGTCCTGATCTCAGGGTCGTGAGATCGAGCCCCGTGTCGGGCTCCACGCAAGCATGGAGCCTGCTAAAGATTCTCTCTCCCTGTCCCTCTGCCCCTCCTGCTTATGCTGTCTTTTTCTCTCAAATGAATAAATCTTTTTTTAAAAAAACAACACAATAGGTGTGACCAGTCAATAGATAAATTATATGGAACTCTAAAAATTATTCAAATCCCAAGGAAGGGAGGAAAAGGATGAGTAGAAGAACAAAAGGAAGAAACAAAAACCAAAACTGGAAGAAACAAACGGAACATTCATAAAATAGTATAGCTAAATCCCATCAATAATTATGTTAAATGCACATAATCGAAAACACCAAATAAAGATAAATATTGTCTGATCGCATTTGTAGCAAAAGGCCAAATGCTATCTATAGAAACCCACTCTTAATGTAATGATATAGGTAGACTAAAAGTAAAAGGTTAAAAAAGAGATATGCCGTGGAAATTCTAATCAAAAGAAAGCAGAGTGGCAATTCCAAGATCACACAAAGTAGACTTCAGTACAAGGAAAAATTACCAGAGATAAAGTGGGAAAGTACATAATAATAAAGGGGAAAATGGCCAAGAAAGCACAACAGTGATAAACGCATACGTACCTAAACAAAAGTGCAAAAACACATAAAATCAAAAGCCCGAAAACAAAAGCCTAAAACACATATCAAAAAAATGATAGCACTGGAAGGGGAAACTGAGTATAATTCACAATTATACTCACAGACTTTAGCACTCCTTTCAAGGTAATTAATAGAACAAGTAGACAATTTGGCCTGATAGACATTTATACAACCCTTCATCTAATGGCAGCAGAAATACACTTTCTTTCCGAGTGCACATTGGAACAGTCACCAAAATAAACCATATTCTGGGCTGCAAAACAGACCTTAACAAATTTAGTATAATTGTAATCATATAAGATATGTTTTTTTTTGACCACGATAGAATCTAACTAGCGATTAGTCACAAAGAGATCTGGAAATTTCCCAAATACCTGAAGTAAACGACACATGGAAATGAAAACCGCAAGTCTCAAGTGAATTTAGAAAATATTTTGAACTGAATGGAAATGAAAATACGATGTGTCAAAATTTGTGGGATCACGCATGTCTATTGCACATGACTTATAAAACAATCTGAAAGCAGAACTAAGATTAAATATAGCAACAAGGATGCTTAAGTTTTGCCTAGGGATTTTCATCTGATTGTATCCTGTTGTTTATACCAATCTTGTATCCCAATTTTCATATAGAAATAAATTTTTAGGCTATTTTAAATAAGAATATGCTTATATGAAAGTGTGTGTATTCACGTGTACACACGCATGTACTCACAAACTTAAACACACTTGCATATCATATCTCTGATTCATGCAGCCGCCCAAGTCTCAAGTTAGCCTAAACTCTAGGGCAGTCCTTATCAAACTTGAGTGTGCAACAGAATCACCGAGGCCCCACTTTCAGAGATTCTAGCAACACTAATCAAAATGGGGTTAATTCCATTCTGAGCTCCCCCCTGCATTCCTTACCCCAATTTGGAAATGGAATTAAAGCAGAGAAGAAAAAAAAAATCAACTATATTTTTGGAGTCTGAACCAAGGGAATATTTCCAGGAAGAAGAGCAAAACTTCATCTCTGCTCCCCAACCCCACCCCAGGTCCGAGGGAAGTGTTGGAAAGTAAGAAAGATAAGGAAGCAGTTAGAGAGATACAGATGAAGAATGGCCGAACATCGATCATTCTTTGATGCTTGGTGATGGGTACATGAGATTTTGCTTTACTGCTTTGCTTATTTTTAATATATTTGACAGTTCCATTTTTTTAAACAAAGTGTGTTTTGGAGAGCAGACTGCGAATATAAAGGATGAATGTGTGCTAGAGGAAAACGTAAATGCTATTTTTAAATTCTCAAGATGGCTAGAGAACCGTCCACTTCCTTAGGGCTTCTTAGACTTTCCCTTTAAGGCGGTACTAGCCCAGGAAGGTTAACACTTTCTAGAGACGAAGGAGTTAGCCCAACATTGTTCTACTTCAAGTCCAAATGCCTTTGAAATTTTGTTTTCTCCTCCAAATGTGATTTTGCATTTTAGTTTGTATCCATTGGGTTTCATCTAAAGATAATGTTTTAAATTATTATCATCATGGGAAAATGTTTTCCACCTGTTTGATTAGTTGGATGGACAAGCTGCCACCATGAGATATGTCCAGAGACCTACGTAGAGGAGTATCACATGTAAGAATCATGGTCCCCAATCAAAGTAATGATGCAGGAATTTCTTTCTGTAAATTTGCTCTCCAAGAACTTTAAAACCGAGAGGAAATTATTACTCAGAGTTCTCATACTCAAAAAACATCCCAAGGTTTAGGTTGCTTTGTATCCATACAATAAAACCCTTATACTAAATTAACATCAAAGTACATCCTATGTTCTTTTTTAGATTAGCTGTGTTTGCCATTCACTGATTAGGGATGAATTAGTGGTGTCATCTTGGAGTCCCCAGCAACAATGCCATCAGATCCACTGTTGGGAATATCCCTCACATGCTTGAATCTTTTCACTGGATTCAAGTTATGCTTCAAGCTTCCTATTTTTGGTCACCATTTTTTTAATTGAAGTATAATTCATGTACAGTGTTATTTTCATCTCAGGTGTTAATAATAATGCCATTATTTCTATGCATGATTCAGTGCTCACCACAAGCGTAGTCACTGTCTGTCACTATACAAAGTTATTACAATATTATTGACTGTATTCCCTATGCTATATTTTTCATCACCCTGACATTTAAAAAAATTTTTTAAAAGATTTATTTATTTATTTTAGAGAGAGAAAGAGAGCGGGGGGAGGGGTAGAGGGAGAGAGAATTTCAAGCTGACTCCACAATGAGCATGGAGCCCCATCTGGAGCTCGATCCCAGGACCCTGAGATCATGACCTGAGCCGAAACCAAGAGGCACTTAATTGACATAGTCACCCAGGTGCCCCCTTATTTTTTATAATTAGAAGTTTATACCTCTTAATCCCCATTATCTACTTCACCCATCCCCCCACTCACCTCCCCTCTGGGAACCACCAGTTTGTTCTTTATATTTAAGAATCTGGGTTTTTTGATTGTTCATTTGTTTTATTTAATAGATTCTGCAAAGAAGTGAAATCATATGTTATTTGTCTTTCTCTGTCTGACTTATTTCACTTAGCATTAGACCCTCTAGGTCCATCCATGCAATTTCAGATGGCAAAATCTCTTTATTTTTTTAATGACTGAGTAATATCCCATCGTATGTTTATTACACCACATCTTCTCTATCCATTCATCTACTGGTGGACATTCAGGCTGCTTCCATATCCTGGCTATTACAGATAATGCTGTGATAAACATAGGGGTGCAGTATCTTTGGAATTAGTGTTTTTGTTTTCTTTGGGTAAACACCCAGTAGTGGAATTACTAGATCGTATGGTATTTTTATCTTTAATTCTGTAAAGACCCATTTCTAAATATGCTCACACTCACAGGTTCCGGATGGGCATGAATTTTGGGGAGACACTGTTCGGCAGAGCAATGTCTCTGTAGCTACATACACGTGAAGCATGCACAAAGGCCCAGTGGTGTTCATTCCACTCCTCCTGTGTTCATAGGGCACTTTCTGTTCTACGGAGTATGTGTGTGCGGTGTGTGTATGTCTTGATTGTGTTTCTTTGTCATGGTTGTTTGGGGGTTTTTTGCAGTCTGGTGACCAGGGCTGTAAATCCTTGAGGCCTGTTTTAGGGGTAGCGCCAGGCCAGCAAGTGGGCTAGCATTCTGCATACACCTGGCTGCCGTCACCTTCCTCCCTCAAACCAAGCAGGTTACCCTTCCTAGGGTATCACCTCTTACTACATAGGAAGGACGCTCTTTTTCAATGTGTTCTGATCACCCACACAGAATCCCGAATGTAGGTTCCTAACACAACTCCGTGCGGTCACCCCAGATGTTCCTTAGTGAGAATGTTTGGGGCAAAGCTGACCAGAACGTCCAGGAGGCAGGAGAAGCTGAATTCTCATCTCATCTCTGACATTTTTTTTCTGACATATTATTTTTAGACCGCTCCAATTGTCTCTGTTGATGCCGGGGGCAGAGGGGGATGCATGCTTGCAAACAAGTTGCCACCTTTGACCTACATTTGTGGGCCCTGATGAAATACTTCTCTTCTTACTATTGATAGGGTAGCTGTTTTTAAAAATGAACTTTCTTGGCTTTGCCAACAGATACTCATTGACTTTTTTCTAAATACCAGCTATTTGCTGACCCTGTGGACCATAAAAAAAAACCAGTCCCCACAGGACGAGGAGATCAGATAAGTGAACTGAGGCAAGCGTATGTCATGGAGTATTATGCAGCATTTAGAAAACTCCAACAGTCATTACAGAGACAAAGGTAGACCTTAAAAGCAAAAGGTTGTTGGAAACATGGTAAATTTACGTGAATTCTGCATACACATATATTTCACATCTGTGTAGGTGCTTGCTGGGGTGGGCAGGGTGATGGCAGTGGGAATCCAGCATGAAGGGAAAAAGTAAAATAAGCTGTGAGGCAAAGAGGGAACGGAGACAGGAGGCCACTGGGCGAGAGGAGTGGAGGGGACCCCTGTGGCAGCAAAGGGGATGATATGGCTGAGGAGAGATCAGCTAGCAGGGAGAAAGATAGGAATGGGCAGAAGATCATTGCCAAACCTTGAACCTGAGCAGTGGGAGAACAATGTTTTAAATGGAGGGGTTAGGGGCGCCTGGGTGGCTCAGTGGGTTAAGCCTCCACCTTTGGCTCGAGTCATGAACTCCGGGTCTTGGGATCAAGTCCCACATCGGGCTCTCTGCTTAGCAGGGAGCTGTTTCCCCCTCTCTCTGCCTGCCTCTCTGCCTACTTATGATCTCTCTCTCTCTCTCTCTCTCTCTCTCTGTCAAATAAATAAATAAATAAAATTAAAAAAAAAAAAACTTTAAATGGAGGGGTTAGGAAGCAGGCTCATTTAGGGGGAGAAAGATATTAAGTTTATCCCTAGATGAACTGAGCTATAGTGAGGCCCTTTGCTGCAGTTAGCTTCTGGAATTCTTTCCGAAGTAAAGTACTAAACATGGTCTTTCCCTGCTCCTGGGGAGTAGACAGTGGAGTCACGAGGAGAAGAGTGGCCCTGAGACTGCACCACCCCTGGGGCCTCCATGGTGGACCTGCTGCTCCCGAGGGTGGGAAGACGCATGGTAGCTACTCAGCAACTGTGGTGTGAATGAGCTTTGGGATTTCTTATTCAGCAGCCAGCATTACCTCCAAATAGATTTCCACTGTCACTATCCCAATCAACATCTTTTCACGGCTCCCCAGTGCCACAAGCCAACCCTGCAGTCAGCTCAAGGTCTCCCCTTCCCACCTCATGTCCCTGCACAACCCCACTCCACTCCAGCCCCCAGTACCCAGGATGCCCTGGCTTTAGCATCCCACGCTGCCCCCCACCCCTCAAAGGTCAGGCCTGTTCCTGCCCTGGCCTTTGTCCACACCGTTCTCTGTCCCCAGATGCCCTCCCCTGTGCTTTGCCTGGGGAACTCACCCTGCCAATCCCTGCTCAAATGTCACGTCCTCTCCAAAATCCTGTGTGTATCCAAGGAAATTCTGACAGCCTCTCTGTTCACATGTATTAGTATGTGTTGAGCTCCTGAAGCTGTGGGTTATCTTTGTAATCACCCCCCAACCCAGTGCCATGTCCTGCTTACCTTATTACTTAAACCATAGATGGTATCTATTTCATACAGCCTTATTTGGGGCTTAAAAACACACAAGGTTTCTTTATAGTTAGTAAGTAGTCAAAGGAAATTTGGAGTCAAAATTAATCAAATGTTAATATTGTAAAGAATGAGAATTAGCCATACTTAGCTATAATTTAGCAGTGAAATAAGAACAAAGACTTGGCATTTCCCTTTATTCAACCTGTGATTGTAGCATGCCAAAGAGAGAGCCAACCTCTTTTTCTTATACTCTGATTTTCAGTCCAACTGTGTTACATCATGTTTTAGAAAATCACATAGGCTCAATTCTTTCCAAACCCAAAATGCCAAAGCAAATCTGAACTGAAAAATTACTGTGTGATATGTACATATATTTATTTAACAGAAACCGTAATTTGGATACTTTGTCAAACTGGACCCAGATCTCCCTAAAGAGAAATGCTTGTGTTTTTGCATTGTTTTTTTTTTTTTTTTTAAACAGCACTTTTTATGCATCAATGCACGTATTTACCATTGTGGTCAGGAGGCATGGAGGACATTTTTGAGATTGGAATTCTTAAATGGGGTTATTCAGATATAAGCTGGACTTGAAGGAGTTTCCAAGAATCTCTTATCTCAGTTCCAAGGTTAAAATACGATAGATGAGAACAATACAGCTCAAAACTCATTTCTATTCAGCAAGTATTTATTAAGTCCCAGTCAATTGCCCAATAGTGGACAAAAATGCATATGTCACAGTATTTGCCTTTAATACACTCTTCTTCTAGCAAGGGGAGCACATCTATAAGTGCAGGGAAATGAACAGTAATAGAAAGCAACCATGACATACATGTTTGCATAGATGCTACTTTCTCTGTCCCTATCAAATCTGGACTCTAAGCATTCTTCATATTCAGATCCTACAACTGATTCTGAACCACGTTTAACCTTTGGCAATTTTGAGGGGTGATGGGGTCAGTGGCAGGATTTAGTGTGAGCTGTGCACATGGCCTGCTTTTAGCACGTTCATCCCTGGCAGTAGACATTCACAGCCTAACAAAGAATAGCGGGGCTTTGTCCCAGTTTGTTGTTTGATTATACACATAGATTTCCCTTCATCAAGTTACGTACCTCTAGCAGTTATCCCCTAAAAGTTAACTTGAAGCTTTTAAAAAACCAACATGGACCTCCAGACAGAGATGCCAGTCGAGCCTGTTGCTAGGGGCGTGTTTCTGCAGACAGAGCCAGGAAACACACGCATGTAGAGGCACCCATGTGTACACAGATGTAAAAATGTGCACACTCCCATACACACATCTAAATGCACGTATAAATATGCACATACACGTCCATGATTTCAAGATGGTGAATTCACACTATCTCAAAGTCAAATCCATCGCCACAGGGTACTATCTGGTCTTCCTTCATTTCATTTTTTATTTCTTCTCCACAGTGACATCCTTGGCTCCCAACAACAACTCTAGGGTACGACCACTTTAGAAAAGTGTTTGGCAGAGCCCACTGTAACTAAGCGTGTGTGTGGTGTGTGTGTATGTGAGTGTGTGTGTGTGTGTGTGTGTGTGCGCGCGCACGCTTAGTTACATATACATGCATATCCATAATCCAGTAATTCTTCTGGGTATGTGGCCAGTAGAAATGAGGACTTCTATCCAGCAAAAACATACACAAATGTTTAAAGCAGTTTTACTCAGAAGAGCCAAAAACTAGAAACAACCCAAAAGCCAATCGGTAATAGAGAAAACAAATAAATGGTGGCATATTCATATAATAGTAAGTTACTATGAAAAAAAAGAATTAGTGATAAATGCAACAATTTGGATGAATCTCATGGGCATAATGTTAGGTAAAAGATGTCCAGCACAAAAGAATATGTATGGTATTAATTTCATTTATTTGAAATACAAAAATGAGCAAATTGTGGTGCTAGATGGCACAGTAGTGATGAACCTTGGGTCTTGTAGGGACAGAGTAGTGACTTGGGGGGAGGCAAGAGGTTGCCTTCTGGAGGTCTAGAATGGTCTTTATCTTTATTCAGGTAGTAGTAAGACAGGTGTAATACAAATGTAAAAATCATCAGGCAGGGCACCTGGGTGGCTCAGCCAGTTAAGCAGCTGCCTTCAGTTCAGGTCATGTTCTCAGGGGCCTGGAATGGAGCCCAGCATTGTGCTCCCTGCTCAGCGGGGAATCTGCCCCTCTCCCCACCCATGCCGCCCCCACCCCCACTCCTGCTTGTGCTCTCACTCTCTCTTGAAATAAATAAAATATTTTTTAAAAATATTCCAAAATATCTGTAACAGCTGTAATATATGTGTTCATAATACATATACGATTTCTATTGGTAACACAGTCATGGTACTGCTAATATTATGATTGCTTGCCAAATTTATAATGGAAGGCTACAATAAGTTTGTAACTGACAGGCTCCTCCAGGGTGGTCATATGAAGTGAAGAGGTGTGCTCCGTTTTCAAGGTTATCCACATTAGCTGACATACTCTGAGACTCATTTGGGTTTTGCCCACATGTGAGCTCCCATGAAAGCTCACAGACAGGAGCGAAAATGGCAGGGCTGAGGCCCTCCAGCTGGCCTTGTGGTGGCGACCAGTGATGTCTGACCCCTTTGCCCTCAAGCTTGTTATGCTACTTCCCAGATAGCTTCTAAGAACGGCTGAAACTTGAAATTTTGTTAGCAGGAGGAACTCAATTTTCATTTTCCAAAGGAAAAAACAGGGACAACTGGGTAGTTCAGTTAGTTAAGGGTCTGCCTTCCTCTCAGGTCAGGATCCCAGGGATCCTGGGATCCAGCCCCACATCTGGCTCCCCGCTAAGTGGGAAGCCTGCTTCTCCCTCTCCCCCTGCCTGCAGCTCCTCCTGCTTGTTCTTTCTCTCTCTCTCTCTGACAAATAAATAAAATAAAATCTTTTTTTTTTTAAGGAAAAAAAACAGATGTCTAGATCATAGTAATCTGTTGGCTATAAAGAAACCAGCTTTTTCGTTGGATGTGGGAATCAGTGGTTGGGTTGGCAACGGTGGGCATTAAATTGTGGGATAGGGGCGCCTGGGTGGCTTAGTGGGTTAAACCTCTGCCTTCGGCTCAGGTCATGATCCCAGGGTCCTGGGATCGAGCCCTGCATCGGGCTCTCTGCTTAGCGGGAAGCCTGCTTCCCCCTCTCTCTCTGCCTGCCTCTCTGCCTACTTGTGATCTGTCTGTCAAATAAATAAAATCTTAAAAAAAAAAAAAAAGATTGTGGGATAAAGTGTCTGAGAAGCAGGGCGTGGATGAGTAAGCGATTCCTATATGAATCTTGGAAAAGAGCATTGTTGGTGCAGATAGTTAAGTCCAAATACGTATGCCCAGTGTTGACAGCTAGAACGAATAAAATCCATATGTCAGATGAAAGTGGAGATTTCCTCATATTGACATAGCTATGACAAGCTTCACCAAACTTTGACCTTCTGTGAACACACCCACTAGCAGGAGCCATGAGTCACCTGCACCTTTTTGTGGGGTAGTTCTGGACACTATTACATAGCCCTGAAACTGCTTACAGGCACGTAAATTGTAGGTGCGGCTGCTTTCAATATGCAAGCCCAGGTGGGGGCTAGTGCTGGACCTATTTCATAAGCTAACCTGTGGGCATATGGAACCAGGCCCGTGTCTGCTAAAAATCTCACACGCTTTGCTATTATATGGTGAAAGTTTCATCTAAACCCCAAGAGTGGGTGCTTGGGTAACAGTCGTAGATGGTAAAAAAAATTCGGGGTCTCTGTGTTTTATTTCCTGGGAAGCCTATGAAGTTCTCCCCTGTGCAGTATTTCAAATGGTTTTTAATGGATTTTTTTGGTTTACAGATAACAACCTCTTCAAGGTGGCCATTAAGAGCAATAAAAGCTTAGCCAGAACTTACCTCAGTTTTGAGCTTTGGATGCTCTGAATGGGATTTTAAGAAGAGCCAAAAAAGAAAGGGAAAATATGTATATCCCTCAGGAGTATTTCTGCTTGTACCATGTCTTTTATGTTAACTGAAAAAGATATGTTTTAAAGAAGGTAATCTCTGTGTATGGTAAAACAAATTTTAAATGGCAATAAAAAAGATATAAAATGCAAAATAAATGTTTCCCTTCTCATCTCCCATCCCAACCTAAACCCTAGTTCCTATTCCCAAATGTTAACAGTTTTATGACTTTCTCTGAAAAGTTTTGTGTGTGCATACATGTTTTATGTATATGCTCTGACTTAAAAGTATACACAAATGAGATCATACCAAATACACTGTTCTGCATTTTGGTTTCATTTAAAAATTTATCATGGAGTTCTTTCCATACCCCTATACACAGACCTATCTTGCCATTTTGGGGGCTGCATGGAACCACTGCATAAACATTCAGTATGACAAATTATGTAAGCAATTCTCTACTGAGGGGTATTTGGGTTGTTCGGGGTTTTCTCTATTAAAAAAATCTGCAGGGAATATCCTTGTTACAAACACTTTTGTATACTTAAAAAAGTATATCTCTCAAAGTAGTCTCCTACAGGTACAATTTTAGGTCAAGTGTACAGGCACTTAAAGTTTTAGCCATATAGGGGCGCCTGGGTGGCTCAGTGGGTTAAAGCCTCTGCCTTTGGCTCAGGTCATGATCTCAGGGTCCTGGGATCGAGCCCCGCATTGGGCTCTCTACTCAGCAGGGAGCCTGCTTCCCTTCCTCTCTCTCTCTCTCTCTCTCTCTGCCTGCCTCTCTGCCTACTTGTGATCTCTATCTGATAAATAAAATCTTAAAAAAAAAAAAAAAGAGTTTTAGCCATATAACCAAGTGGCCCTCCAGTATGGTTAACTGGGATTGCCTTCCCACTGACAGTTATGGATGCTTGCTTACTCACACACCTGCCAATTCTGGTGATATTAAATGTTCTCAAACATTTGTCAGTCTGGTGGGTAAAGAAGATCCCACTGCAGTTTTGATTTGCATTTCTTAAATTATAAGTAAAGCAGAGCATCTTTCCATTTGCTTACGGAGTATTTGTACTTGGTCTTCTTTGAATTGCCTGCTCATCATTCTTTGCCTATCTTTCTTTTGAGCTGGTGTCTTTTTTTGCTATGTACTTTTGTGTTCAGCAAATGTGGATTCCTACTATGCAGTAAGCTCTGCACCAGTCATTAGACCTGTAACAGTGAGGAAACACCCATCAGAGCTTCTGGGGCTCTGGGAGACAGACATTAGTCCAGTCAAGCTCTGAATGGATGTGTGTAAAGACTGAGTTAAGTCCCTTGGAGGAGAGGATTTTGCATGTCTTAGAGCACATGAAAGAAGCACAGACTGAACTGGGAGTTAGGGAAGACTTCCCTAAGGAGCTGTCATCTAAAGAACAAATACAGTTCAAGGTTCAGAGAAATACTTCTGGAAGAAAGAATGGATTGTGGAGGGAACATGATGTAGTAGATGAGTGAAAAGAAGGCCAGGGAGCAGAGTACAAAGAGCAGAAAATTGTGGGATGAGTTTCCACTATTTCACCACGGGCCCAATCCATTAAGGATTGGGGGTTTCTTCTCTTACAGAAATAGAAAGCTATTGAAGGGTGTTGAGCCAACAGATGAGGGTCAAACCTGCTTTTTCCAAAGAGATTACTCTGGCTGAAAAGAAGGGAAATAGGCAGATCAGTTAGAAGGTTTTGAGTCAGTCCAGATGAGATCTGGTGGTGGTCTCGCCCTGGATTATGGCAGTGGACTTGGTGAGAAGTTGATGGGCTCAAGAAATATGGAGGAGGTCAAATAAAATTTGATGATTGGATTGGATAAACAGAATAAGGAAAGGGGGGCCCAGGATAATTCCCCTATTTCTAATGATGTGGATGGTAGTACCACTTACTGACATAGGGGACACTGGAAGAGGTCAAGGGTGAGGTCAGTCTTAGGCATCTGCGTGAAGCTATCAAGTAAGCCATCAGATAAAGAAGTCAGGGACCAGAGGAGAAATCTGGGTTGGAAACAGAAATTTGGAAGCCACCAGAACACAATAATTAAAGCCATGGCATAGATGAATTTGCCCAAGAAAGTACAGCACCCAAATCGGATCTACTCTTCATCCTCAAGGAATGCTAATACTCAGTAGCTGAGTAGAGAAAGATGACAGAAAAGAAAGAACAGATGAGCAGCCCTAGAGCAGGAGGAGAGCAAGAATGTTTCCATTAGGATGGAGTGGTTAGCTGTGCCAGATGCTACTGAGACATCTAGCAAGGGAAGGCCTGGAAGATGCCCATTGGGTTCAGCAACATGGAGGGCTTGCTGGCATTAATTTGAATTGTTTCAGAGGGGTGATGGGGACAGGAGTCAGGTTGGAGCTGGCTGAGAAATGAAGGGGAAGTGAGGAATTGAAGAGACCATATGGCCCACTCTCAGGTGTGGTTTTGAGAGAAAACAGCCCTAATCCTACTCTTCCTCAGTCTCTACTCTTGACTTTCTTTGCCACTCGGTAAGCTGAATTGATTTGATAATTTGGTATTCAGCGCTCCACAGCTGTGGTCTCCCCGTGGCTATGGGAACCGACCAGCCAGGGATGGAGTCTGCGGGGGGTCTCCGCCTCTAAAAAGGAAGCTCTTCCACCCCTTGGAGCAGCTCTGACTCTGCAGACCCCCAGAGACCCACCGTAGAAACGCTGCTGAAAATGGGTTTAAGAAACAAAGAGTCCTTATATTTTAGAGACACCTCCTGAAAAATGTAAGGATAAATGGGGTCTGGGATTTGCAGAGTGAAACAGGGTAAGCCATGAGTTGATAATAATTGAAGCTGGGTGATATATACACAGAGGTTTATGAACTGTTCTCACTGCTTTGTTTATACCTAAATTTTTCCCTACTACATGGTACAAAATTAAATTTAGTAGCTCTGTGCAAGTGAAGTTGCAGAGAGCCAGTGACCATCACAGGCCTACTATGTAATGACACTTAACACCCGATGCCTTCTAAACCCAATCCACCATTGGCTTGGGGATTTCACGGTGCCAAATGTTCTCATAGGCTGTCCTCTCTTCTCTCATTAACTGAACACTTTGTTCATTGCCCCCTTCTCCTTTCTTACCTCCCTCCTACGTATGGACATAGTTCTGTCACTTCTCATCTTCACGAATTTGAACAAGTTCCCTCTCATCCCTGAACCACGCTCTGAGAGACGGGGACAGACACCTGCTTAGCAGTGTCGTGAGGGTCAATTTTGACTGTGTACGTGGGAGCCTCTAGCAGGGTTCATAGCCTCAAAAGCCCACAGGAGTCTGGAAGGTCATACAAATGAATGAAGGTGAACAGGTAGGAGAAAATCATGGGACCCGCTTGACCTATCTTTAGCGTTTTCACTTTTAGTAGACCTACAAGTAGAAAGAATTCTAAGATTTCTGTCCTGTGAGAGAAATCACAATGCAAGCATGATTGTAGATGGGATAAATAATCCACAGTCATAAATGAATGGGCAGTAAACTGAGACTTAGCCTCAGTGTTGGGGAGTCGTAGGGAGCGGTGGGGTTGGGACAAACCAGAGCACACACACCCCATCTAACGGGGCGTCCTCCTCAGCTCCAGCTGGTTGCTGCTGTGAGGGAATGTCCAGCCAAAGCTAACATGTCTTCTTGTTTTACAAGACAAGCTAGAAGCTAGGGAACCCAAGTTGAGTTTGGGTTTAATTATTTCAAAACAAAACAAAACAAAACACAATGAAGGCCAAACTAAGCTTATCTGTGGGCCAAAATCAGCTCCCGGGCTGCCCACGTGCCACCTCTCACCCAGATAGTGGGATATAACACGATTCCCCTTCGTCTCCTTTTTTCCTCTTCTTCGAACTCTCCCCTTCCCCTCTCCATTTCCACATCCTTCTCTCCTAACCACCCCCACTCCACCTTTCTCTACTAAGTCCAAGTGGTGGAAGGACTTGAACGGGTTGAAGAAGTGATTATGCCTTAGATTCCTCAGGGCCGAGCTCGTGGGCTGGCATAGTGAGTCTTCTTCATAGCGGATCTTCATAGTGGATCCTCAGGAAACACTCTGCTGAATGAATGAGCCAGCAACTAGGGGGCAGGGGACCCGTTCGCTCTCTTGTGCACACCCTGGGCTTACGTGAGGAACTGTCTCGTTGTTCTTGCCAGCTTTGCGAAGTCGTTCCGGCCGCTCCATCATCAACGGGAACTGGGCGATTGACCGGCCGGGAAGGTACGAGGGTGGAGGGACCATGTTCACCTACAAGCGTCCGAACGAGATTTCGAGCACCGCTGGAGAATCCTTTCTGGCTGAAGGCCCCACGAATGAGATCTTGGATGTCTATGTGAGTTTGCGTGTTTCCGGACAATTGGGATTCTGCATCTTGTTTCTTCCCAGGACCACACGTAGCACAAACAAGCAACAAATTGGTGCCCATGGTCAATAAAACCATTCAGACTGAGCCTTTTGAGGTGCCTGGGTGCTTGGTGTTCATCTTTGCCATTCTGAATGTCCCTAGTTCTTAGAAACCTAACCTCTACCAGATGCTTATTACCCTCCGAGTTTATGGACCTCCTAAAACCGTTTTTACTTGTTATACCAAATCAGAGGCAAAACATATCCTTTATTTCATGAGCATTGGCTCCCCTCCAGGCACTTTTCTCCTAATGCTAATTTGGCATGTTTTCTTTTTATGGCAAAAGAAAGCAAATGCCTAAAGCAAGACAAGACCGCTCAAGTTCCCAGCCCTCTTCAAATTCTATTAAAGCGAATGAAGAAACGAGAGCTCCAGAGTACTCCACATGATACAATAAAACTCGGAGTAACAATACGGAGGTTTACTACAGGTTCCTTGCCTGGCAGAAGACACAATTTGGGATTTATTTTACTGGAAACTAAATTATGAAGTCGCCCTGGATTTAAAATGGTCCTTATTTTTAAAAGAAAGCACTAAAATCCAGTCTTCTTCAAAAGATAAGGAAATTTTAAAAAGTGACAAGAAATAAAAAGCTCGAAATCGGGTTTTGATAAAGACGAGCTCACCCACAGATCTGCATTCTCTTACTATCTCCAAAGCCATGCGAATCTACATGCTACTTTGCTGTGTTAGAATTTTATAAATATTAGTTCTCCCAACTATATGGTTACACGTTCATTCCTGTTGGGCCTGGAGGCTCATAGACTAGAAACTATAAAAGAAGCCTTGTTATAGTTAATTTTGAATATTTTTTTAAAGACTGTCCAGTTGGTTGTTGGACTCTGGGTAAGTTTCAAATGGCATCAGGGGTAAAAACCCCGGTTGTTAAGGGACCACTGTGGGTGGTCTAGGATGCGGTGGCCAAGAATAACTTCATAAATGGGACAAGGTTTGCACTGGCAGAAGAGAGAGGCATGAGAGAGGCAAGGAGAGCTTCCGGCCTCAGACAGAATATGTGAAAAGAGAAATGAGGGAATTAGGGGTCAACAGGGAACCAGAGACCATGCCCCTTCATCCCTTGGGGTTCTGTTTACCACCATGGGTCCTATGTGTCAGGAGCTCAGTGGTTCTCATGTCTGCCTTCCCTCGGTGGTTTGTAGAATGGAGGCCCCATTTCCCATGGAGAGAGCGGGTAAGGGATGATGGTGGACAGAATCACACTCTCATGAACCAACAAGACCCTCCATGCAGGGCTGACTGGGAGATGCCTGTGGCTTTAAAGGACCAAAGAGACCGCTCTGACCCTAAGCTTCTCGTCCAATGAGGAAATCAAAAACTGTGAAACCAAGGGGCTTGCTCTAGGTGACACAACTGGTCAGAGGAGTGCCCCTTTAGAAAGCAGTAGAGACAGAAATATCAGAATGGGACAGTGTCTCCTTGCCTGGCTCATAGGCACATAGCAGATCCCCGTTCTGCTGCTCCGTTTCGCCCAGCACCCTGCTTCTCACCAGGAAGGCCCTGGGCACAAAGGACTGTGTGCTCTGAAGCCAGTAGAGAGGGATTTATTCTGCCAAGCTGTGCTGATTTATGCTGTGTTTTCTGTCCCAGACGGTGTTTAATTCCTGACTTCCGTGGTCTTCAGCAGCTTCCTGCTTGATATCCTGCCTTTGACATTGGTGCCTGAGAGGATAGGAACCAGGGAGACTTACTTCCCTGACACCCGTTGTCCTGAACCCATCTCTTTGTGGTTCTGGAGCTTTCCACGGATGAGAGGGGACGAGACCCAGAAAATGCACGTGGGAGAGGGTGGGGCAGGCCTTTCCTGAGCCAACCTCAGGGCTAGGTCGGGTTCTTTGAAGGAACATGAAGGCTCCCAGGCTGGCTCTGCCCGAGTGGGCTGGCTCTTCTTGGCGTGACTGTATCTCGCCACCTAGTGTTCAAATGCGTCCCCCTGGAGCAGACACGTGGCTTGGCCATTTTGAGAGCACCGAGCACAATCCAAACCATGATGTTAAGATGGTTGAGAGCCCACAGAAAGGCTCTGCTACCATTGCTCCCATCTTTGTATTTGGGATGTATAACATCTTGACTTTCAGCCCAGTTTTCTTCTAAGTCCTTCATTCTTCAAAAGCAAATAACAAAAAACCATCCAGAAAGAGCTTTCCTTTAACCTGTCACGGGTTCACTAATATGGTTAGATCCGAATCAACCCACTCATGTGTAGATAGTGCCAAGCATACTGGGGAACCCTGGGCCAGCAGGAGAGGGATGTGAGTGTGTGCCTGTGCAGTGACATTGACCTCTGTGTTGTCAGATGATCCACCAGCAGCCCAATCCCGGAGTCCACTATGAGTACGTCATCATGGGGACCAACGCCATCAGCCCACAGGTGCCTCCTCACAGGAGACCAGGTAAAATCTCTTGTTCTACAGCCAAGCACCCCCTTCCCCAGTCATTTCTTTTAAAAGCCCCCTGTCTCTTCTCGTGCATCTCCCTTGTGTCTCTCAGTCAACACAGAGAAAACCCATGGACGCGCCCTTGACATCAGAGGATGCTTCACCATTTATCCGAGCCTTTGCTGATAAGAGGGTCCCATTCACTTGATTAAAACACGAGGTGAACATCCTGAGTCTGTCTTTCCAGTTCATTATCTAGAGATACCCGATATTAGTTCCCTCTAGCTGCCGCACAACAAATTACGTCAAACGTGGTGGCTTAAAACAACACAAATTTCCTATCCTACAGTTCGGGAGGTCAGAAGCCCAAAATGGGTGCTGCTGGGCTGGAATTAAGGTGTCGGCAGGCCATGCTCCCTCTGGAGGTTCTAGAAGGCTCTGTTGCCCTGCCCTTTTCACTTCGAGAGGCCTCCTGCACTCCTTGCTTCTTGGCTTCTTCCTGCGTGGCACCTTCGGATATTGGGCTCTGACCCCCCTTCTTCCATCATCACATCTCTGGGCCCCCCCTGACAATCCGGGACCATTCTCCATCCCCAGATCTTTTAACTTCATCACATCTGCAAAGCCCCTTTTGCCATATAAGGTATCATCCTCCCGGATTAGGATGCAGGCACCCTCAGAGGGCCATTATTCTGTCCACCTTGGGCCTTTTCTCTTGGTCCCGTTTTGCTTCTACTGTCACTACTTTGACTCATAAGAAAAGAATAACAAGTTCACACCTAGTTATCTACCTCTTTCCTGTAGTCTCTGTGATAGACAAGCAGGCAGCCCTCTGGCTCTGTGGGTGTTTCTTTACCAGATGATAATGGAACCCACCAGCCAAATGGAGACTATTTTTTTCCATCTTTTGAACAGGAAGGCCTACATAAATAGCAGCGCTAATATCACTCACATGCTCTGAGTCCTTGCTGTGTGCCAGACACCGCTGAGCCCCTCACATAGCTGAGCTCACCAAATTATCACAACAGCACTCAGAGGAAAGGGGCTGTTATTAGCCTCATCTTAAAAATTAACAGAGGCACCTGGGTGGCTCAGTGGGTTAAGCCTAGGCCTTCGGCTCAGGTCATGATCTCAGGGTCCTGGGATCGAGCCCTGCTTCAGGCTCTCTACTCAGCGTGGAGCCTGCTTCCCCCCCCCCCCCACCCTCTCTGCCTGCCTCTCTGCCTACTTGTGATCTCTCTGTCTGTCAAATAAGTTAAAAAAAAATTAACAAGTGGAAACTCAGAGACATGGACTTTCTGTCTAGGTCCCACAGTGACTTCAGTCCCCTGTCTGTTTTACCACCTAGGGTTAGCTGCTCAGACACCTGTCCCAGCAAGTGAGGGCACAGATGTGAGGCCTGGCCTGCCAGATGGATAACTGGGTTATCTGACTGTCACAGGTCAGGGGGGAGCCACCCGGCTCCTTGGAGACAGCAGGGTGTGAGCTGGGCACATGGGCGGTGCGTGTTGTCCAAACTGAACATCAGCACACTCAGCCCAACACGGTGGTCAAGCCATTTGCAGGAATGATACATAGTCTGAGAAACAAGGTTCAGATGGCAGAATATGGACGTTCCTGAGATCTGATGCTGATGGATAAGGACAGTTGGACAGACTATTCGAAATCCTACAGTGTGATGATGGTTGATAACAAGCCTGATGGGTCTCAGCTAATGGGTAGCATGGGATTAGCTACCTGGGACAGGGCGGGCCCAGAAGGAGTCAGTTGTAAAAAGTTGGTGAGGAGGGGCATTGTCCACCCTCCATGAACTTGAATCCAACTTTGCCTCTTTTTTGCTGTGCACCCTCAGGCAAGTCAGAAACTTCTCTGAGCAAGTTCCCAGTCTACATAATAGTGAAGGGGAAAAAACCCTACACGCCAAGATATTTTCTTTGAATATTGGGTGTCCATCCAGTGTAGTGCCCAGTACATGCAAGGTGTGCAAAAGATTTTAAAATCTTTTTGTCTGGTAATATTTTAGTCTTGCTTATGTCAGTATGCGTAGTCTTGATTCCATTGATTTCAATTGTATTTAATATTTAAAGCCATGAAGTGTAAGTGGTGGAGGGTGGGGAAAGCCCTGAGTTTTAACTGGATTCTACAGTAACTCTGGAATTTGCCTCCTTGTTTTGTATCAAACTAGTATATGCTTGAATAATATTCAACCAAAATAGAAATATAGGTAGGAAGACGCAGGTGCCCCATAATTGCCCAAACTTGGATGAAACCAAGATGAATGGATAGAAAAACTGAGGTCCGCCCAGCCAGTGCAATATTATTCAGCACAAAAAGAAATGAGCTACCTAGCCATGGAAAGACATGGAGGAAACTTAAATGTGCATCTGAAGGGTCTCCATACTGTATGATTCCAGCTATATGATATTGTGGAAAAGGCACAACTTTGGATCAGTGATTGCCCGGGGCTACAGGGGAGGGAGGGGTGAACAGGCAGACAGAGAGGATTTCTAGGGCAGTGAAACTATTCTCGATGATACTGCACTGATGGGTACATGGCATTCTACATTGTCGAGACCCACAGAATGTATGCCACCAAAATGAACCCTAATGGGAACTATGGGCTTTGGGTGATAATGATGTGCAATGCAGGTTCATGGGTGGTAAGAGATGTTCCGCGCTGGTGTGGGACGTTGATGGAGGGAGGGGTAGTGCCCTAGGTGGGGCCAGGGAAGGAATGGAAACTCTGTCCTTGCCACTTAATTGAGCTGTGAACCTAAAACTGCTCTAAAAAAAGGAATAAAGTCTACTTAAAACAACAACAACAAAAAACCCCCAATATGTCCCAACCTCATCCCCCAACTCTATTCCAAGAGGGAATATCTCCTCATGATTTGGAGGGTTTCCACCTAGCCCTTTCCTGTGCGTGTAGAAACGTGCATATAACCAGTTTGAACCTTTGCCTGCAGTCTACGTGTACAGGGGACATGGCATGCCAGCCTTTTCCAGAAGTCTAATGTAGATCTTGCCTCCACTTCAGACTTCCTTGACACTGGTAGAAAACTCAATCTCAGCCAATACAGGGCGTCACCACACACACCCCCGGTAGGAGTAAAGATCCCTACTTGGCACAGATAAGGTCTGTGGAGCTCAGGAAACTCTGGCCTTCCGACTCCAGCCTCTCCTTGCCTCGAGAACATCTCTCTCTTTCTTTCAAAAAAAAAAAAAAAAAATGCTCTCTACTTTTCCCTCCTTTTTCCTCCGCCTTCCCATTGGCTGGCCCCAGGATCTGGGCCTTGTTATCCTTACTGAGACCTCAGGCTTTCACAGTGAGAAGGAAGAGCTGTTGACTTCCCACAGCTTTTACTTCCCTGCAAAAATCTGCATCCAGAAAACCTAAGGGCTTGGCCCTTTGGCCTGGGAGAGGAGAGACAGACACGAAGGGCAGAACACAAATTTAATCTCTCCTGAGGGCTCCTGCCACCCCTGTGTAGACATATATACAAAATGAATTCTGCTATGCTTTTTTCTTTCATCAAACAATGTATCAGTCGTATCTCCAGGTCACAACATATAATTTTGCTTCATTCTTTCAAAGAAAAAAAAATAACATAACATGCCTTATTTTAACCAGTACCCCCGGTGGACATTTAAGTTCACTCTACTGTTTGGCTAATTCAAAACACGCTTTAGTAGCCATGCTTGTACACACAGCTTTGAGTAAAAGAATGGGAATATTTGTAAGGTAAATGTCCTAGAAACTGAATCACTAGGTCAAGGGGTATGTACATTTAAAACTTGGGCAGAGGGTGGGGCGCCTGGGTGGCTCAGTCAGTTAAGCATCTGCCTTCAGCTCACGTCATGATCCTGGAGTCCTGGGATCAAGCCCTGCCTCAGGCTCCCCACTCAGTGGGGAGTCTGCTTCTCCTTCTGACCCTCTCCCCTCTCGGGCTCTCTCTCTCTCTCATTGTCTCTCTCAAATAAATAAATAGAACTTGGGTAGAGAGTTACGGGAGGTGGATGGGGGGGATTGGCTAACTGGGTGACGGGCATTAAGGAGGGCACGTGATGTAATGAACACTGAGTGTTCTATGCACCTGTTGAATCACTGACCTTTACCTCTAAGACTAATAATACACTATGTGTTAATTAATTGAATTTACATTAAAAAATTAAATAAGTAGATACATAAATAAAACTTAGGTAGATATGGCCAAATTGCCCTCCAAAACTTTGTGTCTATCTGCTGGCTCCCCATCCTTGGTTTTCCTCTACCTTCAATGAGGGGTTTAGGGATTTAAGGGTCTCCAGATTTTCTCTCCTTTATCATGAGGCTAATAAAGTGGTGACAATTTTTTGTTTTCACATGGAGTTCTTTCATTATGAGTGAAGTTGAGCGTTTTTGTATGGCTTTGGGCAATTTGCGTTTCTTTTTATGTGCCTGGCCTCTTCCTGGCCCTTGCCTGCTTTTCCTACTGAGACATTTGTCTGTTTCTTATTCATTTTTAACCATGTTTTGAATTTGGGGGAAATTGGTATCTGCATGTTTAAAATACGTATGTTCTGAATTGGAAATGACCTCATGCTACGTGATTTCTAATGTTGAAGGGCTGTCCTCCGGGGGACTCCAGGTCCAGACCAGTCTTACTTCCATGTGCGTGCACCTGTCTCTCCTAGGGGAGCCCTTCAACGGCCAGCTGGGAACAGATGGGAGGAGCCAGGAGGAGGGAGAAGAGAAAGAGGGGGCCGAGGAGAAGGAAGATGTGCATGGCGGGGCCCCCGAAGTATTCACCTCGGAATCGGCACAGACCTTCCCAGTCAGGCATCCAGATGGATTTTCCTCCCACCGACCCGACAATCTGGTGCCAGCGGCCCCGCAGCCCCCGAGGCGAAGCCGGGACCACAACTGGAAACAGCTCGGGACCACAGAATGCTCCACGAGTTGTGGGAAAGGTGAGCTCCAGTGTGGGCGAGGAGGGTCTCTGCAGACCCCCGGGTGAGGAATGGGAGGCTGGGCTTGAGGGACCTGGCACACCCTCCCCTCCTTGAGCCCGACTGTGAGGTAGTTCATTGGTTTGACATTGTGTGGAGGGTCCCTGAGACCACCCTCAAGCTTGATGATCCACAAAGACACATGAGACTCAGAAGAGCTGCTCTCCTTGTGGCCACCGCTGATTACACTGAAAGGATACAGGTGGGTATCATCGTGAGAAGGCACGGGGGGCCAAGTCCAGGAGAAACCAGGGGCCAGCTTCGGGGTGTCCCATCCCACAAAAGTTGCACCCAGATGCACTGAATTCTCCCGGCAGTGATGAGTGACAGCCGGAGCCCAGTAGTGCCGATGAGATAATTGAGGTTTGGTGTCCAAGGGGCTTACTGTGGCTCAACCATGTAGGCATGGAGCCCCCACGTGACTGACATTAGCTCCTCGGCCTTGAGCGCCCAGAAGTCAAACTAAGAGACAGAACATGGCCCAAGACCTCAGGCCCACAAAAACAGGCATTCAGCCCAGTCTCATTGCTGGCGTCAACTACCTCGTCAGACTGACACAGTGTGGTCCAGGGATGGAAAAACACTCCTATCGGCAGAATAGTCCGCGGGCTCAAAGGTTGTCTCCAGCCCTGCTCCAGGCCAGTCCTGAAGACAGGCCTGCCTTTGGAGTATGGAGGGTTTGCACACCCCCGGCCTGCTGAGTTAACCCTCTCCTGCACGGCACACTCACGAATCACCACAGAATGTGTTCACTGAGTTTCAGATCGAGAAGTTGAGGTATACCCACAGAGATACCAGGTGAAACTCATTCTCCAAATCTAAGATTCCAGAAAAAAGCACACCCGTGGGGCTTGAGGTATCTCTGGGCTCTTACGCCCACCAACACTCACAGCTCCCACTGTTCTCTCTGTAAAACCTTCACCCTTGGCCATCCCACTGTCCTAACCCCATCAGCTACAACCCTGGGGAGGCAGCCTGCGGCCCAGCCATACCAGCTCCACGGACTCCTAGCAGGAAGGGAGACCACCCACCGGACACACGAGAGGGAGCAAAGGGTGTCTCTCCAAACAAAAGAAAAGAGTTACAGGATTTGGGAGAAGGGCGGACGGAGTTGAGGTGGTATTTAAAGAAAGCCGGGCTTTGACAGGCTCAAAGCAAAGCAAGGCTGTGGGCACAGGGGTCAGTACCAATATGAGTCTGAACTGTGGGGTGCATCCGGGGCCCTATTTCCTTGGAAACTCCAAAGTTAAGGTAGGCGTGGAATGTGGTGTCCAGAAGGCCCCTATTGAACGTCTGGCACCCGGCTTGGAAATCGAGGCTGTTTCTGAGTTTCAAGGTGCCGTAGCCCCTCAGGGCAAGGATCTGTCTGTGACCACCGGGGACTATGATGCATGGTAATCGCCTCCTATTTGTAAGGAAGTCCTATTTGTGACCCTAAAACCCCTGTCCTTCGAGGGGAGGTGGCCACGGAAATGGGAAGGCCATATCCCAAGAAGGTCCTGCTGCCAAGAAACTGTGATACACTGAGAATATTGGTTTGGGGATTTTTTTTTTCTTTCTTTCAAGAGACATGTACCCAAGGGTACAAGATTTGGGAGCTCTAACATAATTTGCACCTGGGAACTTTTCACAACCGCCTCTAAAGCCTTTATCTTTTTCCCAAGAGCGTTGGCTTAGTGGCTTTTGAGAAGAGAATTGAGGTGTTTGGTTCTTCGTCGGGGCTGGGGTGTCTCCTGCCTGGACCCCCAGCCGGTTCCGTGATGACAGAGAAGTGGAGCGCTGATTTCTGGAGCTGACACCGTGCAGATATTCGTGGGCTTTTGCTTAATCCGTGTGCAAAGAATGTGGCCTGGAGATTCATGGGCCTAACCCCTTTTTTAAGCTTCAGCAGGGAAAATGAAATGCCCATAGAATGTGTCCGAACAGAGGCAGGAAGCTAACCCTAAATTACACAAGAAGGCCCAAATCTTTTCGGTCAGGATCCATCCCTGGAACTGCAGAGGGGAGTAGGGTGAAACCCAGCTGACACAGGGCCCCGGGGTCCAAATGTGGGATTACTGAAGTTTCCCACCATGGAGTTAGCGGTGCGACGCCCACCGGAGGCACCAGACAGCTTTGTGCTAGGTACACATAAGGGAAAGTCATAAAAAGAAGAAAAATTGCCATCCTGTGGTTTTGTATCAAGGAAGGCAGATGTGTCGAAGATGCTCTTCCTGGCCCAGCCTTTCCAGTTGGGTGAGGTGTCGCCGCGTCCGGGCACTGTCGGGTAGCACCTCGTGGACTTCAATAGAAAAAGGACGAAGACATGTGCCGTTGCCCTCTCACCCTTCATGCTGCACACACGGCCCTGCGTTCACCAAATAGACACCACATAGCCCGGTGGTCATTCAACGGGTCATTCAAGGCATGATGGAGGGACCCCATTTCCAAAGATTCTGGTTATCTTTCCCCCAGCCAACCCCAACCTGTGGGATCCACACTGAGCCAAACACCAGCCTCCCTTACTCTATTCCTTGGTACAGAGCCAGCAAACTGCTTACACCCCCCGATGTAGCTCAGGTGCATCTCCTCCGTGAAGCCCTTCCTGATTCTGCAAGGCACAGGGGGGCACTTGCCCCATGGGACGGCACAGCAACTTGGGCCACATTCTTGCCCCAGCTCCGCGTGGCCTAGCTGTCTCCTCTCGTGGACACCTCGCATCGGCTGCCCCTGGGATCGTAGCCAGCCCACAAGGAGATGCTCCTCAAGTGTTTCTTGAACTGATGAATATATTGTCAAATGAGGGGTATCCAGCTATTAGAAAAGGTGTAAGAGTGGTTTTTACATCATTGCATCCTGGATAAGCAAGGCGGTTACTGCCTTACTATGTTTTATCCGTAGCTTGAAGAATGTGGATTTATGTACTCACAGCTGAAGAGTCTTTTTCTGGACATTTCCATATGATTTGGTTTAATGTTCTTAATATAGTCTTTCTCCTTTGCCCTGTGGACACACACACACACACACACACACACACACAGTGTCTTCCCCCAGCCCTCCCTTCTCTCGTACCCCTAGCCCCTTGCTCTTCCGCTGGACAAATGGCAGCAGCCCACGGATGCCCCTCCTTCGCTCCCTGTAGGGTTTGCTCCCAGCAGCGATGGCTGGATTGCAGGGCAGATGGGGCAGTATGGACGCGCCCTTGTTCAGATCAACAGTAGTGACAAATGTACCAGGACCACGCCCTTCCGAGCCCCCTGGTTCCATCTTGCTCTTGTATGCACAACCCACACCCACGCCCCTTGTGACCTCACCATTCGTCCCCACACAGATCTTCTCCCGACCTTCCTGGTGGAGCCCCCCAGACTACATGTCTCCATGCCTCTCAAGGAAAACCCCCCTTTCAGTATCACTGTCGCAGAAAGCGTTCCTGCCACCGGCAGTCCAGAGTGGCTCATACTCCATCCAGCCGTTGCCCAGACCTCTGTCTGGTCAAACACTTACCTTGGCTCAGTTGACTTCTGGAGTTCCAAGACTCCGATGATTTCATTTTATTCTTGCTCCATACTTCGTCCCTCTCTCCACAGTGCCACACCAACCTCTCTGAGGTGTCCTCCAGACTCACTGACTTGCCTCCTTTAATATCTGCAGATTACCTGCGGTCCCATTCCCTCCTCCAGGATAACATACCTCTGTTCTCATCAACACTCACAACATAAAACCCAACTAAAATGATCCCAGATTTTTCCTGCCGCTCGAAGCCCGGCCAGCACCTGACCTCACCAACCCCAATCTCACTTGCCAGCAATGAGAGGTGGAATAGAATGGCGTGCTGTACAATGAAGAGATGGCCAGGTACCATTTGAGTGACAGTCTCCCTCTCTGCAGAAATCAAAATTGACCCAAAGAAAGAAACCACCATGGTCACTGGAGTCAAGAATTATAGTTCTGGTGTTCTCACACCAACAGAGAGCGAGCCACTGAATTTACGTCCTTGGCTGAACACTGGACCTGGACCGTGGTGGACAAGTGTAGTGTAAAGGCAGTTAAGGATGAGGAAGGTCCGTGGCCATGTGCAAACAGCCCTGAGCAGGACCCATCTCTCCAAGGCACAGAGCATTCCTATGGCATCCTGTATCCTTTTGGCTAAAGATTCTAAATTGCCCCCTCATTCGAGTGCCATAGGGTCGGAGTAGTAACTTTTGCTTTCCAGTCTGCAAACTTGACAGCTAAAAAATTAAACCCACAGGGTGTGAAGGGATAAATAATAATATTTTTACTTAATCCCTTAATAACTGGGTCCCAAATGGGTAACTCACAAGGTGTGAATGGAATCTTATTCATCTTTGTAAGTGCTTAATGTTTGTGGAATTTAATTTTAAAAATCTCTTCATGGAAGCAGATATGTCACTGGACAAAATTTAATTCCATAGAAGTTTCTGTCTCTTATTAATTTTACACTTTTTTTTTTACCCAGCCAATAGTTATACTTCATTAGAACATTATTTTTTAAATGATGGTCTCAAAGTTGTAGCTACATTATGAATTTTTACTGTCAGAGTCATTTTGAAACAAATGATCAGTTTAGATTCAGAACTGTTTTCCAATTTGTACGGTTTCTTACGGGAACCGCCCTCTGGCTCAGGGGTCACACAAGCTCAGCTTCCACAAGCAATGACACGCTTTTCATGGACGATGAAATATGGAGATGTTTATGTGAAAAGTTATCCCTCCCGTTACAATTAAACTATCTTAACTTGGAAGTTCAGAAACCCCAAACGCCAGGCCAATTAGCAACAGAGCTAAGACAGAACTGTAGAGTAAGTGATCGTGTTCTGCCCAGAAAGAATTGGGTAGTGGCCTAGACTGGGGGCCGGCGGGGTGGGAGGTGGACAGACAATTATTTGTGGAAAAACATATTTTTCAGGCAGTTCTATGGCCTGTTCCCTGGGTTACCTTTCTCACTTTGTACACATCCGTTAGCAATACCCCATGATACCACCAGAGGGCAGCAGAGAGAGAGAGCGAGGCAGGCAGAATTGTCCGCTTTTTGGGGGGAGGGGGGTCAAGCTAGAGATTCCATTTAATGGATTCTGACTTTTTCTCCAAAATACATTGATCACTGGGTGGAACACTACATCAAAAACTAATGATGTACTGTATGGTGGCTAACATAACATAATAAAAAAATACATTTATTCATATTAAGCCAGTGAAACTCAGTTATGTATTTAAAACAAAACAAAACAAAACAACAACCCCGAGGCAGTTAGTATATTTTACAAAGTAATATAAACAAATATTAGACCTCTGATAAATATCCATTCTGTATTTTTATTGAGTGGCTGTTACTCTGCTAGGTACTGGGATTATAGCCATGAACAAGAATTAGTTCTGCCCCTGAGAAGCTTTCTGTCTCATGGGAAGCAGACATCTACTTAAATAACTGAAAATACCATTGGATCAGTACTTTATTAGGGGAATGGGTAAAATGCTTTATAGTGTAGGGCGAAGCCAGCTGCTCTCCTAACCGGGCCTGCATCTCCTTACTTCTCTGCTTAAGCCTGACTCTCACACTTTCCAGGCACATGCAGGCCAGTGTGTTGGGCACTTTTGTTCCTGTTCAGCCGCCTGGACAGCCCCCTCCCTCCAAGACACACATGCGCATGGCAACCCAAACTCCGCTCTTCTCTAGGATCCAGCTAGACCCTCTAGGACCCTTTCTCTGTGATGTCTCCAGAACATCTCCGAACAGTTATTACTTGTGGTCATTTTATAATCACTCTCCTGCCTCATGGTATCTTGAACTGTTAGGAAAATCGCATCTGCCTTTAGCACATTCCACCTGTGTCCGCAAAGAGATGATAAGCTCTTGGAGGGCAGTAACTCTTCCTACTCTTGTTTGCACCCACAGTGCCTGGCACAGCCCTTGTGCGGGAGGTGTGTGTAAATGCATGAACGAAGGAGGAGTGTGTGTGTGCGTGTGTGCGTGCGTGTGTGTGCATGCTCTCTTCCTGCAGCTTCTCTTTATCGGTACCCGGATCTCTGTGCACCTGCACCCTGAGCCCGACACTCGACTGTGTGGGTCTGTCCTTGACAAGTTCTCCTTGCCCTTGCAGGATCGCAGTTCCCTATTTTTCGCTGTGTACACAGAAACACCCACGAAGAGGTTCCTGAGGGCTACTGCGACTCCAGCATGAAGCCTACGCCTGAGGAGGAGCCCTGCAACCTCTTCCCTTGCCCAGCCTTGTAAGATGCGGAGGTCGCCTGTTACTGGGTCACTTCTGGGGGCTTGTGCATAAGACCTTAGAAGCAGACATAAAATCTGTCTACATCTGATTTAGAGCCATGAGACTCGGTCTGTTCAGCAAGGGCACCTGTCTGGGGGTGAATGCGGAAGCTTGTAGCCTTTAGCAGTGAGCACACACCTGTGGTCATTTGGAGCAATTACGTGCAAGCTTGGTGGGGAAAGCAAAGAGGGAAGCAGAGAATTACAGTCGGTCGTGGTCGGTGTTGTAGGTGAGCTGTGAGCAGAGAGAAGGAGGAGAGTCGCAAGTCCGTGGGCAAGAAGTCGGGAAAAGTATCTCAGGACAGGTTTGGGGTGGTTACTGAATGATGAAGAGGACACTTCCAGAAGAACAAGGAGATGGGGTCTCCACATAATTTTCAAAGTAATAGAAACATTCTCCTATGTATTGAGCATGTGCTGATGTCTTATGTACCTAAGAGACAAAGCAGGGTGACAGGGGAGCATCGTGAAACTGACGAGGAAGTAGCTCCTGAGAAGTCAAGAACTCTGGAGAAGATCCCTAAGATCCAACGTGGGTTAATGTTCTATAGGGGGATGCTAAAACTACCATTTGGAGTTTGGGGAGGGGGGTTAGATAAAAATCATTTGCACCTTCTCAGTTTTCTTTAATTTTCTAAAACCGGGCTGTCACCACCGGTAAAGAGCTTGTGGACAGAGTTACATTGCTTCACAGGGTCCGACGGTTAAGCTGTGCTCTGGGGTGAGGGCCACCCGTAATGGTGCTAATGGTTCTGTGCGGTTTGGCTCTCGGGGTGGTGCGGGCTCTCAGGGCTGTGCGCTCTTCCCCGGCTGAAGGTGATCTGGCCTTCTCACGTTCTCTTATTCCTGAGCTAGCTGGGACATCGGAGAGTGGTCTGAATGCAGCAAAACCTGCGGCCTGGGCATGCAGCACCGCCAGGTCCTGTGCCGCCAGGTGTACGCCAACCGCAGCCTGACGGTGCAGCCGTACCGCTGCCAGCACCTGGAGAAGCCCGAGACCACCAGCACCTGCCAGCTCAAGATCTGCAGCGAGTGGCAGATCCGGACAGACTGGACCTCGGTAGGCGGGGAGGGCAGCCTGGTCTGGAGGTCCCGCTCCCAGCCATTCCCCCCCACCCACTGCCGTCATCCCCACCCCACCAAAGGCCCCACTCAGGGACAGCCCTGAGGTTTCCTAGAGGGAACCCCTCCTGGGGAGTTATGGAAGGACTGTCTAGCAAACCATAGGATGCAACCAACAGCACGCTAGAGTTAAGGCCAGTGTGCCCCAGTCCTCCACAGCCGACTTCCAGGGTGAGCCCATGGGAGTCACGTGCATACGGGGGTTACCTGTCTCCCGTGTCATGAGACGTCTGCTCCTTCCAGTCTCATACCCGGGTTTCACAGGTGACAGAACGGAGGTCCAGAGCCGCAGAGTAGGCGGGACATCCAAGTCGGTCTCAGAGAAGCGGCGGTGAGGTTTTCAGGGCTGGGAGGCTCCCCAGGGGGCCCTGCATTGCAGGGGCCTTGGGGCCACCCAGGGAGTCTCTCCGCGGTCATCATCTGCTCAGGTGGCAGGTGACAAGGATGAGGGCACCAGGGCTGGGGAGGCCCCCGGAGGTCAAGCTGCCCATCCCACTGACATATCCCTGCTGTTGTAGTGCTCAGTGCCCTGTGGAGTGGGACAGAGGACCCGAGATGTGAAGTGTGTGAGCAACATCGGGGACGTGGTGGACGACGAGGAATGCAACATGAAGCTCCGGCCCAATGACATTGAGAACTGCGACATGGGGCCCTGTGCCAAGAGCTGGTTCCTCACCGAGTGGAGTGAACGGGTGAGCTGCGGGCGGGCAGAGTGGGCTTCCTACAGTGGCGACCCAGGGCTGCGGCGCCCGTGGGCGGGGCCTGCACGTCCCAGGTGCACCAGCCCCACGAAGATGAGTCCCTCGCTGAGCATCCCAAGGCTTGGGGGAAAAGGCTTTCTCTCCTTACACAAAGACCGAAGGGGTGCAAGGGTGAGCGGTGGGCCTGAAAGAATTAGTTCTCCTTCGCGCTGCACATGAGCATTAGTGAAATCCTGAATAAGGTGAACAGTTACTCGCGCGTCTCGTACGTTGTGTGAGCTCCTGGCATATAAAAGGCACTCGGTCAATGGCAGGCCCCTTCCCTCCTTCTTGCGAACTCAACACAGTTCACGGACTGCCCCCCTTCCCCAGTAACCTGGCTTTCCTTGCGGTCCCTGGGGGCAGGTGTCAAAGATGAAGTCTGAGGCATGTATAGTTAACTGTGTGCAAGGGAAAGCGGAAGAGATAGAGTTCATCTGTCAAAGACAAAACTAGGGGCGCCTGGTTGGCTCAGTCGGTTAAGCATCTGACTCTTGATTTCGGCCCAGGTCGCGATCTCAGGGTCGTGAGATCAGCCCCATGCGGTGCTCCCCTGGGCATGGAGCCTACTTGAGATTCTCTCTCTCTCCCTCCTCCTCTGCCCCCACCCCCTTCATCACTCACATGCGTGCATGTGCATACTCGCTGTTTTAAAAAAAGAAAAATGACAAAAATAGGATTTATAGGGATTCTGGAGTTGGGTCATGGTGATGGTTACACAACAGTGTAGATGTAATCAATTTCACTGAAATATACACTTAAAATGATTACAATGTAAATTTTATGTTACATGTATTTTACCACAATAAAACAAAGGTTTAGGGAAAAGTGCTAAGCAGAATTACAGAGCATACCTTAGGGTGGGGAAGACAGAGGGGGAAGGAGATAATGAGCTTTGCCTTCCTTTTCTTATGGAAGCTACTGACTGATGGACTGGCAGTGGGAGGGGCCATCTAGGGATTCCTGGCAGGGCAGCAGACTGGCCCCCACACCAAGGGTGTCTGGGTTTCTTGATTCTCTAGAGCCTTTGCGGGTTGAACTGGGGTGGAGACAGGACTGGCTGTCTGTGTCCTTAGTGCCTTCCTCTCAGCTGGGCCAGGTGGGCCCCGTTTCCCTCATTGGAATTCCTCACCATGCTCCCAAACTGTAGTGTGCCTACAGGTCACCTGGGAACCCCCATGGGGGTGCTGAGTCTGAGTCCCCACTGGGAGGTGGGCCCAGGAATCTGCCTTCCTAACAGGCTCCCAGGGGGCGCGGAGGCTGCTAGGCCAAGGGTAAGAGGGGACCAGGCTAGTTCCTAGAGTGTTAGGAAACACTGAGCTCGGGAGCCTCCTCTCCCCGCGGCATCATGGGAAGGACAGGGCCATGTCTCAAGTTCAGAGGGGGGAAGCTTCCTGCGTCGCCAGCCCTCCGTGTGGGTGGATTCCTGGGCCAGCATCCCTCCGACTGGTGAGCGCCCACCATGGCGCGGTCGTCCAGTATTCTGAGCATCATCCTGCAAATGCTCATAGGGGTTTCTGTCCCATCCAGCGCTAAGACACCCCTTAATTTCATCACCATCATCACAGTAACACTCCACCTCAGCAGGGGGAGTGGTGGAGGAACAGCCTTCACCCCGCATGCAGAGATCATCCTGGAGATTTTTATGAGTGATGGATCTGCTGTGGATTCCGGACACCTTGTGGCTTCCAGCCACGGCCCCTTCGCCCCCAGAGGGTTTCCAGATAGAGAGCCCCTATGTAAACACTGAACTCTAAGGACAAGCAGCGAATTGGTCCCCTGTCCCAGGAATGAGCTGAAATGGGCAAATTAGCCCTGGGGACAGGGGGGTGGGGGGGTGGGGAGGTGGAGGGGTGGGGATTAGCCCTCAGGAAGGCATTGACTCAAAGGAAGCAGATGGAGGGTAGGTGCTCATGGAAAGGTGTCCACGGATTCAGACTTGGGCACCGGAGGTGGAATCCAGCAGGGCCCACCCCCATTCTGTCTGCACATCTCCTCTCCCCCACTCCAAGCCTCCCAGCAGCACACACCTCAGCTCCTGGCAGGCAAGCAGTCCCGGGAGGCCATCTAGAAGCCACTGTGGTCAGTCTCCTGCCAGCATGAGGAGCCCTCTGCAGAGTCCCTGACTCAGCCCAGCTCTTTCCCAGAAATTTGCAGGTTGAGGCCGTTGCCCACGGTGGCCAGAGGGTTCCTTTGGCATGGGACCAAAATGTGTCTTAACTCCCACTCCGGTCGTGTAGAACATGGGTGTTCCTCCTCACCCTGCAGCCCTACAGGTATTTCGAGACCTCTTCCCCCTCTTTTCCCAAAAATTCCTAGGTCCTTCAACTAATTCTTTTGTTTCTGGATTTCTAGCTATCCCCAAATGCATTTGGGTTTACAGTAAACTCCGTGAAGTTAGTGTGCAAACGAATAAAGAGAATGATGCCAGGCTTCCATTTTTCTACTGGGAAGACTCTTTGTACAATAATTTTGGACAAAAATTATTTTTGTCAGATATACATAAGACCTTAAGCTAAAATGTCTGTGTCCTATAATATGAAAGTTTGTGATACAAACACAGAATTTATAATACCAGTTTAAGTTATGAAACAAAAGGAACAAGATCATTTGAAGTCTAGAACACTTAAACTCTTTTAATCCTTAATATAGTATATGAACTCTCATAAAGAACATGCAGAGCTTAAGGTAATAATTTCTTCCATGAATATTCAATGACTCGTATGTCCAAGTAGACTGAAGCTTGGAAATTTTTCTAAAGGTTCACATTCACTAGAGGAAGTGGAGGTTTTAGAATGCTCGTGTAAAGGTTAAAATAGCTGAAATTATTTTCTCAGTAAATGCTTCCTCACCTTCATCAATCATTATTCTAAAATATAAAGAAAATTATTTATATAACACAAACAATATAATCAATAAAAAGCTATATACAAAGACAGGCAATGCAAGACAACTGAGTTTATAATACATCTCAAATATTTCATCTTAAATATTTAATCATAGTTTCTATATGACTACACACTTAATAATTTATCTTTACTTAACAAAATAGTAAAAATGCCATTTCAACTATTTTTTTTAAAGATTTTATTTATTTATTTGACAGAGAGAGATCACAAGTAGGCAGAGAGGCAGGCAGAGAGAGAGAGAAGGAAGCAGGCTCCCTGCTGAGCAGAGAGCCCGATGTGGGACTCGATCCCAGGACCCTGAGATCATGACCTGAGCGGAAGGCAGAGGCTTAACCCACTGAGCCACCCAGGCGCCCCGCCATTTCTACTTTTTAATGGGTATTTGCAAACATTTT
The DNA here is from genome assembly GCF_963455335.1 of Martes martes. Classification (NCBI taxonomy): domain Eukaryota; kingdom Metazoa; phylum Chordata; class Mammalia; order Carnivora; family Mustelidae; genus Martes; species Martes martes. Next base: position 35,195,933 of record NC_137894.1, read on the forward strand.
CTCTCAAATAATTTTTTTACTTAAGTAATACTTATTTCCAGTTAAAGACCTAATGTAGTTATGGATTAAAAATAATGTTCATTTTTTTTCTGGTCATAAAGTAACACATACTGCTATTTTAAAAATCAGAAAAGCATACCTATAATCTCTTCACTAGCAGATAATAATTTAAAATTTTTAAGCTATGTTGTCAAGCTTTTTTCTACTCATACATACTTTACATATATAGCTTTTTTGTCCTCATACATACGTAAAAGATACAAATCATAATACTATATATGTATAATTTAGTGACCTTCCTTTTTCACATATGATTAATTATACAAATGTTAGTGGCATTAAAAACCTTTAGAGCATGAATTTTAATCTGACTAAGCTATTGTTTGTCTACTATAACTGATCAACCCCTATTCTTTATTTCCTCTCCAACAAATACTTGTAAATTTCCCTTTAATGTAAATTTGCTTTACATTTTAACATAAGTACTTGCTGAATCTAACCCTTGTCTTAAAATTCTAAATAGAGAAAAGATGAGCCTTTTATTCTTCTGTTTAAAGAACTTCATTGCTCTTTTTTGGAAAGATGTTTTAAGCCATATCAGTTTAGTGCTCTGATGTGAATAAGTAGGTAATTTTGCTTTATTGGCCCCCAGAACACCATGTTATTCCTGAATGTTCATGCCTGGAGAAGATGAGTGGGAAGGAGGCGTGGGTGGTTTTCAGGAAGGTGCACTGGCTTTGGCAACGCTTCCCCTAGGACTTTTCTTATTACTCTGCGAGCAAGCTGATCTCTGACCCTCAGTTTCCTCATTGGTAACATTGCTGAGTGAGCATTATGGGATAACATACTTGAACCATGACCTGGTTGAGGCTGGTGCTCGGGGGTCACCTTGGAGTCACCACATAGCCCTGGGAATGACCAGCTGGTGGCAGTCTTTCATACGCAAGTAGCGGCTTTGCATAAAATCAACCTTGGTTGTTTTTTTGGTTTTTTTTTAAGATTTTATTTATTTATTTGACAGCGAGAAATCACAAGCAGTCAGAGAGGCAAAGAGAGACAGGGAGAAGCAGGCTCCCCGCTGATCAGAGAGCCCGATGCAGGGCTCGATCCCAGAACCCTGAGATCATGACCTGAGCCGAAGGCAGAGGTTTACCCACTGAGCCACCCAGGTGCCCCTAAAATCAACCTTGTTAAGCTTTAGCTGAGCTCTGCTATTTTTTTTTTTTTTGCAATGGCAATAAACACGTATTAAGCACCTAGTAATGCCATGCATGAGTGAGATACACCCTCCATGTAATGAGCTCAAGGGGGAGAGATTAAAGAAAATGTGATTGAAGTGCACGAACACTTAAGGATCCAGAATACATCCTATTGCCCAATTTAAAATCAAACTAATTAATCTCTACTTAATTAAATTGAACGTGTAAACTCAAACCTGGATCTTCTCTTAAACTTCCAGGGCTGTGTAGTTTTCTGACTCAATGACTCATCATAAACACGTCTTTGCAGCCACCTTAAATTGAGGGCAGGCCTTAGCAGACATGGGCATTATATACTTTTTAGTTCTGTAGATCAATGTCAGGTTTAAACACACAGGCAATATTTAATCACAACAGACAAAAAAAAAAAAAAAAACACTTAGTCCACCAGCCTCAATTTTGTAACACCTAATATCTAAGGATGTTTTCCAAGAGAAGAAAATAAGACATTGAGCTTTTTGTTACTTAATTATGGAAGATGATACGTGAACCTGAAATTCAGGAAGAGCCATTAGAGCCTTGTAGTCAGTCCCTCCAGGGCTGATTGGGCCAAATTTTGCATTCAGCTGTCACTGGAGCGAGAAGACAATCCTCAAGACACTGTTGCTTAGAAATTTCATGCGTTTCTGTGATTTGTCAGCCCAGGAGTTCAGCTAGGAGTCAGGTCCTTTCCTGACTACCAAGCGGGTTTGGTCCCTTTCTCAGGCATGTCCTTAAGGGACAGTGAATGGGTGTGTTTCAGTGCCTGGCTTCAGAGGGTGGTCCCTGCTGCCCAGCAGGGGCCCATAGTTCCCCTCATTCCTGCTGGGAGGCTTCCAAGCCAGGGCCGGTGTGGGGAACTACTTCCAAGTTGAAATGCCTTGTGCTTTTTGCTGATAGTCATGTAATAAAGAGAAGTCTGTCGGTAGGGTTCATCCCCATAGTGTTCTCTCATTGGGCACTTGGCTTGGTCCTTAACATTCTTCTTTTATATGAAGCACATGGGGATATGGGGAAATTTTCCCAGATGTCAGGACATTGCTTGGTTTGGAAAGCAGAAATTAAGTTAGCCAAATGGAAATTACAGGGAAAGAAATATTCTTAGGGTTTGAAACAAGAAGATAACTTAATTTTCCTTGTGTTCTTCAGGAGGATTTAAATATCTTGAGTGTTTAAAGCTAGGAAAGAGACCACATCATATATGGCTGAAGCAAAAAACCCTTTAGCTTAGAACATTCCAATTAATGTAACAAAGGATTTTGTTGTTGTTGTTGTTGTAAAAAGGACTGACTCCTTGGCTCCCATTCCTAATAACAATGCAGATAGAGTCATGCAAAGGGTTTGTGAGCCTGTGAGGGAGAAGAAAAAAACATTTCCTCTATCCTCTTAAATTCTGTAGTGGGAGCTTGCAAATTAAACTGACAAAAGCAAGATTTACAAGAGAAAAGCCAACACATTTTATGTGATGTTAATTTTTCTGTGTGGCACAGGGAACCTCATAGGAAAGAAGTGAAAATCCCAAAGCAGCAGCTGGGCTTGAACGCCTCTATACCATTTTATCAAAGAGTGATAAATTCTGAAGAAATGACTAGACAAAGGAAAGGGGCTGGGGCTTCTAGGGGCAAAAAAATGTAGGAAAGTGGCTGAGAAATATATGGGGGAACCTAATGGAAGAGAAGGGTTATTTTTGTAAAGTTTATTTCTTTAAACTCATGTTGGCATCAGATCTCCAACACCAATTATAAAAATGTTCTCTTCTTCCTGATACCAGGTGGAAATTTACGCTCTGCTTTTAGGCAGAGAGCAGGAGGGCAGAGAGCCTTTCCTGGATCTGTTGTTTCTCAATTGCCTTCAGTTCAAAATAAGTCAAAGCAGCATATTTTGGGGTGGCATGTTCTAATCCCCTTCGGGCTCTTTGTTCCGGAGAGATTCTTCCCTGAAGAGTCAGGCCCAGCCCAGCAGTAGTCATGGAAATGTTTGCTTGGTCTTCTGGGCTATGATATTACAAGACTAGGTAGCAATGCACAAAAATGAAAATGGAAACTTTGTTAAGGAGACAGAGTTGTATTTTTTTCTTTTCTCAAATTTTATTTTTAAATTATATTGCTTTTGCTTATTTAAAAAAAATAGTCATATTGATAAAAACAAACAAAAAACACTGACTCTGTTTTTAAGGGAATACCCAGCAGAAACCCTTAGAATGGGCTCTAGTTGTTCTCTAAAGGGCCATTTTCAGAGTTGGAACATGCTGGTAACAGAAGAGAAAGGAACAAGGAAGGACCCACGTCTGTTATTTAACTGTTATTCATGGATTTGCTCATGGGTAAGGTGCTGACCTGAGAAGGAAGTAAAGATGATTCAGTAGTCCCTGACTTCACTGAGCCTACTTATATAAAGGAAAAAATAAAGCAGGACATAACTAACTGTAATACATAGGAAGATAGGAGGATGAACAGTGCCCTGAGAATTCTGAGGCTGAAAAGAGTATATTGAATTGGGCAATCAAGGGAGTTTTCACAGAGGAGGTGGCCTTTGAGCTGAGCATTCATGGGTTCCGATGTGTCCTCATGAAGAGGAAGAGTGCTCTGGGCAGATAGAAGGAAAAGCATGGACAAGGCACTGTGAGGGCTTCATGCAATCAGGAAATGGAGCACCCAAGCTCTGTCCAGCGTGAGCTGTGTGGGAAAGAATATTGGGAAGTTAGCCTAGAAGACCAAGGTTGACTGAGGTTGTCTTACAGGAGAGCTTGAATGCCAGATGGGGAGGTCCATGTTGGACTGGGATGGCATCAAAGGGATTTTCAACATGGCACCCCCAGCACCTGGAAGCCCAGCAAATTAGAAAAGGTGGTGAGACTGAGCAACGAGCTGGGACCATAGTCTGGGGGAAGAACATCAGTGGTGCTGGGGACCATGGGCAGAAACAAACAGGACAGGAAAAATGTGGTGAAACCGGAATCTGTGAGACATGAAGGTTGGCTCGATGGCAGAAGCAAGAACTCAAAAGAATGGTCAACTTTTGAATCCTGGTAGAAATCTGAGCACAAGTTGGAAAGCCAAGAGTAGTAATGGGGTTGGTGGTGAGGCGGTGCTGCATTTTTCTACATGGTGAACATGAGGTATCTGGGGAGCACTCCGATAAGAGATCCGGAAAGTTCTGAACAGACAGGAAGAGAAGCAAAATAAGGCAGCATTCCAAAGCATTTCAAGATAGATGGAAAATGCTCTTTCAGACAGATGGAAAAGCTTTGGGGTATGACTCAGGAATATGTTTAGTAGGCCTTGGATAAGGACAGTGTGCTTGCAGGAGAGAAATCACTGGTGGTTACGTGGCTTTAAGTGAAGACCTTGCCTCAGTTTCTCTACCTTAGAGTGGGGATATGTATTTCAAGCCCCCATACCATTTGCTGAGCACCTGCTGTATGCAGACCACATTATTCATTACCTGTAATTCTGCCAGGAATGTGCTCCTATGCCAGCTGTCCAGATGAGCATGCCACAGGTGGAAGGGGCTGGGTCCCTTGCCCCAGGCCACCCAGCTAGTAGGAATATTAACATGGATATGTCTGGTTCCCAGGTCAAGTTCTTTTTCTATAGGAAGCTGTCTGCTAATACTGTCACAGCTGTGGCCTTCAGGGACTGAGACCCCTGCCTTACTATCAGGCAGCAATGTTGAGGTGACAGACGTCACTTCCCCAGCTTCCCCAGAACAGCCCAGACTCAGCTACCAGCAAGTAGACCTATGCCCAAGTGTCCATGCTTTCATTCTTCTGCTGCTGGATCTGTTTTCAAAAGCAAAAGTCAAAACAGGTTGCCTGACAAGTGTAAGCAGATCCATCGCAACAATGGGACAGGATATTTGGAATGAAGACTGTCCTAGAGAAGCTAAGATGGAGGTTTGCCAGACTGATGTCCCATAATGGAATAGACTGTGCATGAAAAATGGTCAGAGACTCCTAGGGGAAATAGTTAGCAGGGAAACAAGATGTTCAGGCCTTCATGTCATTAGAAAGGGGCCCCAGAGCCTGCAGGGGGCCTCCCCGCTAATGCACCCATCTCCTGTCTTACAGTGCTCAGCGGAGTGTGGGGCTGGAGTGCGGACACGCTCCGTGGTGTGCATGACGAACCACATCAGCAGCCTGCCCCTGGAGGGCTGTGGGAACAACCGGCCTGCGGAGGCCACCCCTTGTGACAATGGGCCCTGCACGGGCAAGGTGGAGTGGTTTGCAGGGAGCTGGAGTCAGGTGAGTGGCGGGAGCTGGCTGGGTTCGTCCGTCCCTGGTCAGAGAGCATACATACTGGGGTGGGGGGGTGGGGGGGTCAGGAAACTGGACTCGGTGTACCCCAGGCATCCTGGGTCTGAGTCCCAGTGGTGCTCCCCATGGCCCTGGAGAAGCTGCTTATGCTCTGGAGCCTCTCTCAGTCAGCAGAGTTTCTTGAGCACTTACTATGTGCTCATCTCAGCACCTAGAATATGACAACGAGCAGCACAAATATCCCTGCCCTCAGGGAGTTTATGATCCAGCATGGTTTCTTCCTCTGTAAAAGGCTGTTAATGACCATACTGTGTGAGGTTGTTTTTAGAAGAAATGAAGAAATGTCTATGAAGAATGCAGCATAGTGCCTGACCCAAACACACAATAAATCGTAGCTGCTGTTGCCATTATTGTTGCTAACAAAGCTGGTTTTGTTTGTATTTGAGTGTCAGAAGCCCAAATAGATGTGATCCAGCAATCCTGGTTGTGGGGATATATCCAAAGGAAACAAAACCACTGTCTCAAAGAGGTGCCTGCACTGCCATGTTCATAGCAACATTATTCACAATAGCCAAGGTCTGAAAATAGCCTAAGTGTCTGTTGATAACCTAAGGAAGATGTGGTGTGTATATATGCATTATGTATATATATTGTGTCTATATATAAAATGGAATATATAATAATAGATAATAATTATATATAATAATTTTATATGATATATAACCTATAAAATAATATAATATGTAATAATCATATGTATTTTATAGGTTATATAATTTTACATATTTTATAAAATATATATTAATATATAAAATATATATAAATATATAAATATATATTTTATAAAATGTACAAATATATGATATATAAAATTATGTATTATATATCACATATATAATATATGATTTATATTATATATAATTAAATATAATAATATATAATATGTATACATTATATAAAATATGTATATTGTATATTGTGTATATGTTGTATATAAATACTACATATATAAAATACATATGCACATTATGTATATTATATATTATATTGTATTATATATTTTATTATATATCATATTTATATATACAATGGAATATTATTCAACCATAAAAAGGGAGGAAATCCTGCCCTTTATGACAACATGGATAGATCCAAAGGAACTTATACTAAGTTAAATGGGCCAAACAGTGAAAGACAGATACTGCACGGTATAACTTATATGTGGAATTTGAAAAACAAATGAAACTCAGGGAAATGCAGAATGGCGGTTGCCAGGGTCTGGAGGGGAGTGCATGGGGAGAGGTTGATAAAAGAGTACAGATTTCAGTGATAAGATGAGTACATTCTGAGGATCTAACATATAACACAGTGATACAACTGATCATACTGGGTCCGTGAAATTTGCTAAGAGAGCAGGACGTAAGCATTTTCACATACACACGGAAGAGGCAACTATGTGAGGTGACGGGTGTGTGAATTAAGTTGATTGTGAGAATCCTTTCATAATGCCTATGTACATCAAATCGTCATTTGTACATTTTAAATATATCACAATTTTACTTGGCGATTATAGCTCAATAAAACTGAGGGGGGGAATAGAAGCGGATAGAGGAAAAATTGCGATTGTTCCCCACAAAGAGCAGATCATACAGAATAACTAATAAAATAATGTCATTGATCAACTGATTTTTTTTCCTCAGCATTCCAAAATTGAACACAAACCCCCTAAGAAAATGTGGAAGAGATTCTTCCCTCTTCCTGCCCTGTTATGATCGCTGTTAGTATTTTGAGTTCTTGGGCCCCTTAGCATTTGGCTCTCAGAGCTGACTTGTTCTCCAAGGACTTTCTGGCTGATGGTCATAATTTACACATTATCAGGACCTCTGGCTCCATACAGAATTTGATTTCTTTTAAGTAGCTCTAAAAACAGGCCCTGAAAAAAATAGACTGCCCTGTCCTTGTAAGCTGATACAACCCCCCTTGGAAAGCAATTTGGCAATAAAAGTCAAGAGCCATAAAAATGTTCATTTGCCTTAACCAGTCACTCCACTTCTGGGGATTCATCTTAAGGAAATAATTAAGAGAAGAAAAAAAAACCTTTTTTAACCGAGGTGTTCATGACAGCAGGGCACTGAGGGATATTACAGTGTATCCTGACTCATTAAAATATGATGTAACAACAACAGTGATAATTAGGGAGAGGTAGGAAGTACACACGATCCAGTGGCAAGTGAAAACCAGAACATGAAAATAATATGAACTTTATCTCAGCCCCTTTGAAGAATGGGTTTTTAAGTGAACAACCCGGGGAAATGTTTTCTCCTCAAATTTCCTTGAATGTTTTTATAATACAAACTGTAAAATATAGAAAATTCAAAAAGAAAAAGAATTTAAGTACTCCCAGTGCTACCGGAGTGGATATCAGAGTCAGACATACCTGAGAGCAGGTCCCCACTCTACTTCTTTGGAGTTTTTCTGACTTGGGGCAGGCAACATGACCTCTCGGAGCCTGTTTCCCTATCCAACCATGAGGATGAGAATACCTACTAATACCTTTAGTTCCCCGTTCCCCATGTTTATTATTTTGTCTGCCACCTGTTTCCATATCACTATTGGTACCAAAACACCTAGGACCCGAATCCCAAAGATAATTCAGAGTAAACTGTATTATACCAAATATCCCCAGAAACAAGGCAAAGGGAAGAGTCCTCTGGGAAACTGTGACAGCTTCCACATGATGAAGATAAGCAGTGCTGTTCAACTTGAATGTCTGCCAATCTCAGAAAAGGAGAAGGAACCAGGATTCAGGCTCTTTTTCGCTTGCAGGCCTCCTGTTGACCCCAGGCTTGCTCAGAGAACTGAGAGTGATGTGAATCTGGGGGACGGCAGTGTTTGTTTCTGCTAACACTAGAAACATGGAATTTATTGCCTTGTTGCCAAAAGGGTCACAACATGACTGAATGTGACAAGGTTTTAGTTTTGGATTTATAGGGATGTTGGAGCCTGTTGTCCCCTCCCTACCCTGGGAATTTGATGTTATCCCCAAAGAAAATGAAAAAGAGCATGCCTATTTACTGGAACTAGAGTGAAAATAAATGTTCCTTCTGTCCACGTGGTTTGAATGGTAGTTGGTATCTGGAACACCCCACAAGCCTGGTCACAGTGAACTATCCAGGGTGGACATGGAACCCATACCGAGCAGAGCCCTTCCCTGGGACTTTTAATGTAGACCCAAGGGAGGAGACTCCCTGGGAAGTTGTGAGCACAGGTGCTGGTAGTGGCCTTCTTGAGGCTTGCAGAGAAAGCCAGCCCAAGAGAATGAGACCTATCAAATTTAAGGACTCTTTTCTCTACCTGGCACCAAAGTAGCCCAACTCCTACTCCTAAGATATTCCATCAGTGTCTAGATTGGTGCCTAAATGGATGCACAGATGTTTCTTTTCTTCCCTGCCAACTTTCGGTTTACTTCACTTTGTAGACTGCCTTTGTTGTGGGGGATCTTTCACAGTCTTGACCATTGGGAGCAGCCCTCTTGTCTCCCTGTCGGTCTGGATTTATTTTCAGTGGCATCTGAGCAAACATTTCCACTCTCATCTTGGATCAGTGATCCACCAGAATACAACTACAGGAATTATTCAGGTGTAGAAACACACATAATTGCTACCACTGCTCAGTGGAAGTAGTTATCTCTGTTAAATACCATCTCTGTCTTCTACACTTTTCTTCTATGAATTCTATGAACTATATTTTATTTGATATTTGTTATATTTGATACTTATCAGATATTTATCTGATAAATTTATATGATAGTTATATATCATTGTTGATTTTTCACCTGGTATATCTTTGTCAATTTTTATGTATTTTTTAAGATACGTCTTTTGCATGCAGGACTGTTTTTATCTTTAATTTTACCCAATCTGCAAGTCTGTTTCTTAATTTTAACCATTCACATTTATTGTAATCACTTACATGCTTGGACTTTTCCCTGCCATCCTAATTTGTGTTTCTATTTAGGAAACTTTCTTGGTCTGTTTCTTCTTTCCTTTCTGCACATGTGCACAGATCAGGTTTCCTTAATTCCATTTTCCATTTAACATTTTGGAAGTTATAAATCCAATTTTTATTCACTTTGTGATAACACTCAAATTTTTAGCACAGAGCTTTAAACTTTCATGTTTCTATCTGTGTCAAGCTATCAGCAATCACATCTTCCCCCAAAAACCTTAAGTCTTCATTTATTTACCTCCATTTTCTTAATCCACAATATCTCCAAAAAGATGCTGAGATCATCTGAATCTAGCTCCATATTAATGTTAATTAATTTTATAGAAAATACTGATTTTGGTTTAAAAATAGCTGTTTCCCCTCCAAAGGTTATTTTTTTATTGTAATATTATTCACATAACATAAAATTCACCTTTTTAAAAGTTTACAGTGCAGTGATGTTTAGTACATTCACAAAACTGAACAACCATCACCACTGTCTAATTCCAGAACATTCTCGTCATCCCCCACAGCCCCTTTATCCCTTATTAACAATAGCTCTTGCCAGCTCTTCTGCTTTGTGTCTTTCCTGGTTGTGTCTTCTTCCTTGTTCTTTTTCGTTTTATCAGAGACACTAGTCAGTAACAGGATCATGAGTGGGAGTTTCTGAACCCTTGAACATCTGAAAATGTCTTCTCTTTGCCCTTTGATAGTAGGGGCAGATGCCTTCATGTCCCCCTGCCAGTCAGGCCAGCCCAGCTATTCCTGGTCAGTGCCTTAGCTGATCACTGTCTCACCATCCCAAGGCCTCCCTCCTGTTCTTTGTATTCCTTCTTGCCTGAAGCTCTAGAACTGCTTCCTCTCTGCTGGGCAGCCTCCTCTCTGCATTTTGAACTATGATGTGCTCCTTCAAGTTAATTCCATCTGCCTTTCATCATTCAAATATTCCCCATAATTTCTGGTCCACCAGGGATGAATGCCCTTTCCCATTTTCAAATGCATTTCATGCACACGCACATATCCCCCACCCCCCCGCCCCGCCCACACATCCATTCACTTGTTCCTAGCGCACATATTCTGCCATTTCTGAGCATTTAGGGTGGAAGTCTGAGATATGTGCTCATTCTCCCTTAACTTCCTAATCTCTTAGGGGTTTGTCAAAATAGCAGAAAATAGCTTCAGGTTTTGGTCAAGTTTGTCGTCTACTATTCTGCCAAGCACTCAGTACAGACACAGACCCCCGGAGCAATCAGGGTTCTTTTCAGGTCAGGTTTCCAAACCCCCACTTTGCAAGTGAGATAGTGGATTACCTAGGAAAGTGCAGTATCTTGGCCAAAGATGCAGAACTATTTAATGACGATGTCTGGACTAGTTTCCACGTCTCCCGTTCTCCTCCTGCTGCCCCCTGGATCCTCAGTACACTCTCTCACCCCCCCCTGCAGGGGAGGCCAGGCCTTTTCCTGGTGGCGGGTCACCCCTCTCCTGCCTCAGTGCTGTCATTGTCCACAACTTTTGGAAGAAAAGGACAAAACCTGAATACACCCCCAAATCAATCACTAACTCACTTGGAAGAAAGGAGGAAAAACAAACCAAGAAGACTTGTTCTCTGGATGTCTTATGAAGAGCCTCCCTTCCAAAAAAGGGCACCAAGTGGAAATTGCTGCAGGTGATGCTTATTAAGTCCTGTGTGACTAATAGACCATAGTCTATTGGTTTGGGGTTTACCTTTTCCTTCTTAGATATGTGTGTTTTTTTCCCTGTTTTGATTTGACGGTGTTCCTGTCTATGGACAGCAAAGCTAATGTTAAGGGTTTCAACTAAAGAAATGTTACAGGCTTTTGTAAAGACAGTAGATTATTTAAGGTTTCTAGAAATATATGGGTCACAGCGTTAAAATGTTTTAATCGCGAAGTATTAAGAATAAACCAGACATGAACAGGAAACATTTTACAAAGTAATCGATATTAAACAGAATAATTTGTGAGAAGTTATACACATCATGTTTCTGTAAACTAACAAAACACGCCAACACGTGTAATTGTCTGACCGCCCTCTTTGTGTGACTACGCTCCCAAGCTTCCCACCAAGCTGGGAAGGGAGAGGCTTGGACTCCACAGTCAAAGGCTTCCTGCTGGCCACCTGTTGGGAGGGGAGGGCTCACCATAGGGGAAATTGTCCCCAGTCTGGGATCCTCCCAGCTGTGGGTGTCCCAAAGAATTTTGATATAGCCCCTAATCCACAAGTGTGCGGGCTCTGAGAGATTAGTTCATTTCCAGATCAACCAGAATGATAGTTCATTGTTTTACAGTGAGAGGTGTCAGAATCTACTGGAAAAAGAACCAGATTGATAGGCTGATGTGTCCCTCTGTGTGTGCCAGTAGAGGGAGCATCGAAAGAGGTGGTCTGAAAGAAACAATGTCAGTCTCCCACAGAGGGCACCACGATCTCACTGACCAGCATCCTGGCACTGTGATAACTCAGGGCACCCACTCTCCATTCCTGACACAGAGCTCTTAGGAAAACTGGCATCCTCTTGTGACATCTTATCCAGTAACATTTTCCAGGTGCCCCTGGGCTCGTCCTGACTGAACTGATGATAGAAAGCCCTCGTAAACATCCCTAGATGTTCTTGTCCCCTTTCCACCATGTGACAAGCATCCTTCTCCGATGTTTCTCCAGTGTTCCATCGAGTGTGGGAGTGGGACCCAACAGAGGGAGGTGATTTGTGTTAGGAAGAATGCGGACACCTTTGAAGTACTGGACCCCTATGAATGTTCCTTCCTGGAGAAACCCCCCAGCCAGCAATCGTGCCACCTCAAGCCTTGTGGGGCCAAATGGTTTAACACAGAATGGAGCATGGTAAGTCGTGGTGTTTTTGATAGAGCTTGCCTTAGTACATCATTCGTCTGCTTTCCTCCCAGAGACAGCCAGACCACCTACTGTGTGCCAGAGTGACCCACTCTAGACTGTCACTTTCAGGGCACCCCTGAATGCAGCCTGCTTGTGGGGAGGCTAGGACCATCTTGATCTCTAAACTGGAGAGACCACGAAGCCATGAATCTCAACCTCAGTGTGCGTAAGAATCAACTGGGCTCTTGTTTGAAAAGACAGATTCTGGGTCCACCCTAGCCGAGGAATTTGCATTTTGAATAAGCTCTTGAGGTCCCTTGGATGCTGGTGTCCTTGGGCTGCATTTTGAGAAATGTTGCTACAGCAGATTAATGGCTGAAGGGATCCAAGGATGCTCTTGGGAAGTCTGCGCCATGAGGCGGTCTCGAAAAACTCACCAAAGGAATTTCTGTCAGGCCTCGGAGACCTGTGTGTGTGTGTACTTTTTTTCCTAATCCTGTAGACATTATGGATTGTAGGTTATGGGACTGATCCTGTTTTTCTCTTTGAATTGGCCACTTGGAAACTCAGAACCAAAACTGGGGCCCATCTCTAGGAGAGAGTTTATCGGACCTTACAGAGTGGATTTTGTATGCCAGTGTGCCCCGGCTTTTCCCCTGTTTCCTACTTTTACCTTCTTTTTTGCTCCACTCGTCTCACCTCTTTTTCCTTAAATCTTACAAACCATTAAATATTTCTTAAGGCCCCTGAAATCTTTTCTGTGAGAAGGGAGGGTAATGTGTAAATGAGGAGACAGAGAAAGAGTTAATTGAGGAACAAAATTAGGGAAGTAGGTTAATAAGGAACAGAATGGGAAAGGATGCAAATAGGAATAAAAAAATCTTTTTTCAAAAAATTCCCAAAATAGAAAACTGCCTAAGGCATCACTGCTGGTGATACAATGTGAGGACATGTGAGGGGGCAGCAGAAGGTTCATTCTGCCTTTTGTCACTGAGGATCATCAAGCAGGGCCTGTAGGTGAGGCTAGAGGCCAAAGCCTTCCTCAGAATCATGCAAAGGGGATAAAGAGGATTTGCTTATGAAATATATGTATAAAAGCTGTATGTCTGCTCTAGTGACAACAGACTTTGGGCATCGCGTAAACCACACCTCAGAGGCAAATGGGAACAAAGCAGGTGTTGTGTTTGAAAGGTGTTTTGTCCACTTCCGGGAAATGAAATTCAATTGTTTTGATGTTGGCCATGGCCTTTGAGAGTGCAGAAGAGATCAGTATATTATTTTGCCTTTCGGTTTGGAGGGTCTAGAAAGGTCCAGAGTTCACCAGGCCAAGTCAGAAAAGATGAACTCCCAAAACACCTGGCTGGAAATAACCCAGATGTGCCTCTGCAGGTTAGTGGGTAAACAAACTGTGATATACCCCAAACCACAGGAGAGCACTCAGCAACAAGAGGAAATGAGCCAACATGGTCGAACTTCATATGCACTTTACTAAGTGAGAGAAAGACCCCAAAGCTGCATATGGTATGATCCCATTCATATGTTCTGAAAAAGAGGCCATCCCAGGGGCAGAGACCACATCGGTGATGGCCAGAGGGTGGGGTGGGATGCGTCTTGCTACAGAGGGGCAGCACAAGAGGATCTGCGTGTCTGACAAAACTCTTGGATCTTATTTGCAACAGGAAAGACACGATTCAGTGAACTTGTCGAAAAAGAACTGTGCACCACCACAAAAAGTGACTTTTTCTGTATGTAAATTGAAAAACAGATACACTGAAGCAAATATGAAATAAATGGTTATGACAACAGCAAAGACAGTGATGGAAGCGAGATCTCTTTGAATATGCCTCGTTTTATAAATTTGAGTTTCGAGCCAAGTAAACTGATATTTAGATAATTCTAAAACAAAATTAAATTCGAGAGAAGCAACATCTAAAAATGGAAAACATAATGAAACAAATTAACCTAAACATGTATCCCGTTGACAACATGGGCACGATTGCCAGGTGGCTTTTAAATGCATTTCTTTGGGGCACCTGGGTGGCTCAGTCTGTTAGGCATCCAAATCTTGATCTCAGCTCAGGTCTTGATCTCAGGGTCACGAGTTCAAACCCCTGGTTGGGCTCCACACCCAGGCTGCTGGTTGGGTTCCAGTAGTGGAACCTACTGAAAAAAAAACAAACAAAAGCAAAACAAACAAACAAAAAACCAGTAATTTGACTGTCCATCCCTACGGACCAAGAGAATTGTCAGAAAATGTTGACACTGTTTGCAGGGATCATATTTCTAGTGAGTGTGTTGTAACTGTAATTGGAGATAGTTGGGTGGATAGTGTGTGATAAAGTAAACAAGTAATTTACTTCATGATAATATATATAATAGTTTATATGATAATATGGTAGTGTCTTTCCATTTTCCCCAGTATCCTTGAGAAATGGGATTCTCAAGTTAGGAGAACGGAGATATGGGTGAGGTAGAAGAGGTTTAAGTGAAAATCCTGTTTTTCTGAATTTGAATTAGAAACATCAGTATGAACTCACAAATTATCCTTAAAAAAAAATGATTTCCCAGTTTTACCCATTTATCCATTGAAAGAGCCTAGAAACAATGGCCAACCCAGTAGTGAAGGGCATGCCTATCAGCCAAAGTGTGGTTTCAAAACACCACTCTTCCCTAAAAGCAACCAAGAGTTCTTAGAGAAGAGCTGAGTCCAGGTTTGGGACCATATACATACAAATTAGATTAGAGTATCTTTTTATTCCAGGCAGCAAGGAAGTTCTCACAGATGATTTAGCTCTTGCCCAAAGGACTCAAGAACCAAGCTTTAGGGTCTCGGACTAGCCACTGAGGAGACATCAGCAAACATCAGTAAAGATAGTAGTTGCCATAGATTGAATGAAATGCATCCTATGTGTTTAAACCCATCCGTTTATAATAAGTGTATCGTAATAATAAAATCAGTTGGAGGATCCACCATTAGGGAAACTATCTCATTGTTCTGAAGACTGGGAAATAAAGGAAAGTAATCAAGCATTTACCCTGTCTTTCCTAAATAACTTGCACCACTGGGTGTACCAAAGAGCAAATCTAGGTAGGGATAGGGGCAGGGAGGATATTCGTCTCCTAGCTAATAAAAGAAGCAGCAATGATAGAGTTTTGCCACCATTCTTCAACTACAAGTGAAATAATGGATCTAGACACGACACATGAGTGGCTGCAGACAGCCCCAAAACAGAGACAACCACATGCATCCAATGAAGCAGAAAAAAACAAACCTGCACCTGTTAGGGCCTCTTCTACAGCCAACTTCCAGTTTACAGGAAATGCAGGGGACAGAGAATGATGTTAAACTGTACAATGCAGATGCCGTCAGCAAAATCCTGACTGTTGGAAACTACGGGACAGGTGACTCCGTTCCTCCTGACAATAAAGTACATTGCGGGGGGTGGGGGAGGCAAAGGGGGTGAACCTGTGAATTCAAAAGAGTCCTAAAAGGTCTGTTGACCAACTGCCATGTGCAGGCCTGATGTAGATCCTGATTTACAAAACAAAACAAGACAAAAAAAAGTATTAAAAACTTGAGATTCACAGGAGATGTGGAAATGGGAACTCTGAATGTATTTTTGAAGATAACTTCATTTTTTTGAAGATATCAAAAGATAATTTTTGATATGATTAAAAGATTATCAAAAGATAATTTTGAAGATAATGTAATTTTGAAGATAATTTTGAAAACCTATTGTTAATTTCTAGTTGTAATAATACTGTTGTGGTAACTTTTTAAGAGTTTTGTCTTTTAGAGTGACAAACTGAAATGTGATAGAAGAAGTGATGTGTTGTCTAGATTTGCCTCAGAACAGGAGTGGAAGGGGTGCCTGGGTGGCTCAGTGGGTTAAGCCTCTGCCCTCGGCTCAGGTCATGATCTCAGGGTCCTAGGATCGAGCCCCACCTCAGGCTCTCTGCTCCATGGGGAGCCTGCTTCCCTCCTCTCTCTGCCTGCCTCTGCCTACTTGTGATCTCTCTCTCTCTGTCAAATAAATAAAACAGGAGTGGAGTGGAGTGGAGTGGAGAGGGTGCGGGTGGGGTATAGATGGGACACAATTGGCTGTGACTTGATGGTTGTTGACACTGGCTGATGCATGAGAGTTTGTTTTAGTATTTAGTCTGCTTGTGAAGATATTTGAAATTTCCCAGTATCTGCCGCTCCAGTGTGCTAAGCGAATGGACTGCCAAAAACCCACCTCTCTCCTTTTGTCACCATGCAGTGCTCCAAGAGCTGCCAGGGTGGCTTCCGGGTCCGTGAAGTACGCTGCCTGTCAGATGACATGACCATAAGCAATCTCTGTGACCCCCAGTTGAAACCAGAAGAGAAAGAATCTTGTAACCCTCAGGACTGTGTCCCTGAAGTTGGTAAGTAGGGATTCCTATCTCAGAGAGAAGGTACATCCTTCTTAAACCCCAGTGGATTCCCTGGTATGAAAATGCCAAGCCCATCTGGGTCTCTCCATGACCTTGTGCACAGTCACAGGGTTCCAGGGGTCAAAATACTCTCAGTGTGATAAGTTTCATAGTTTAAGATGACTGTTCTGGGTGGTGATCCAAGCCACCCTCCAAACTTAAGCGCAAATTGATTAAAATGGTAATGATTTCCGACATTTGGTTCCATTATCTTTAAGGTTGAAGTAGTGAGATTTCAACTTTTAATTGTAGGTGCAGAAGAGTGGAAGGAAGAAAATTAGTAAGAAAGGTCTAAACCTATTTAGAAGAAAAATGTTAAGTAATAATTTAAAATAAGAAAAACTTGGTATAGAACATAATAAGAAATGTGAATGGACAGAGAGACTAACTATTCATGGATGGAAACAGTACTGTAAAGAGGGGGCACCTGGCTGGTGCAGTCCGTGGACCATGCACCTCTTGATCTTGGGGTCATGAGTTCAATCCCCATGTTGGGTGTAGAGATTACTTAAAAAAATAAAATCTTTTTTTTTTTAAATTCTGTAAAGAGGATAAAAGAAGGCTCATGAGGCTCAACATATAGAATGCTTAAATATATTGCCTTAACATATACTTGAACACATTATAAAATACAGAAATTAAAACTATATACTGACTCAGGAAGAGACAGGGGTATGAGTGTTACAAAACAGAATTCTGATATACAAGGGAAGTGAAGTATGATAAAGGCCTAATTTTTAAAATTTTATTTATCTGAGAGAGTAAGAGAATGCACATACACGAACAGTGGGGAGGGGCAGACATAGAGGGAGAAGCAAACTCCTCGCTGACCAGAGAACCTGATGTGGATGGGGATTGATCCCAGGACCCTCGAATCATGACCTGAGCTAAAGGTAGAGGCTTAACCAACTGAGCCACCCAGGTGCCTAATAAAAGCCTAATGGTAAGGAATTGGGGAGAGGGGAGACTTCCCTCTTTGAATAGATTCAAAGATCTATTTGAAAAAAACAAAGCAAAACACTTTAAATCTTGCTTTATGCCATATATAAACATAAATGCCTAAAGGATTAAAGACCCTTGCATAGAAAACACACTGTAAAAATACCAGAAAAATATATATCTTGGGGTTAGTTAAGGCTTCGTAAGCTAGACACAAAACTCAGAGGCCTTATTGCTGAATGTAAAAACATAACATAATAAATTAAAAACTTTTGTCCTGTTAAGTACATTGTATTAGTCAAGGTTCTCTAGAATGGATGGGTGGATGGATAAGTGAGAGGGTAGATAGATAGATTATAACCAATTTGTCATAATTTATTATATAGATAGATAATGAATTATGACAAATTGGTTCACACGAACATAGAAACAGAGAAGTCCCACAACCTACCAGTCATGAGCTAGAGACTCAGGAAACCTGCTGGTGTAATTCAATCGAGTATCCAAGGCCTGAGAACCAGGGGAACTGATGGTGTAAATTTCAGCCCCAGGGGCAGGAGAAGATGACCTGAAATGTACAGCTCAAGCCTGAGGCAGGAAAGGGGCAAATTCTTCCTTCCTCTGTTTGATGTTCTATTCAGACCCTGAGTGAGTGAGGCCCATCTCCCCCGGGGAGGGCCACCTGTTTTACTGGGCCCATCAATTCAAATGCTGACCCCATCCAGAAACACCCTCCCAGAACACCGGGAAATCATGTATCATCTGGGCTGTCCATCCCCTGTAAAGTTGATACATAAAATTAACCATCAGACACATCATAACCCAAGTTGGAAGAAAAGAAGAAAGCAAAAGAGAGGGAGAATAAGCAATAATTGTGAGAAAAATGTGAAACATACATTATTGGAATGTGATGCAATCAATATAAGAAGAAAACATCCAGCCGGGAGCCAGGAGGAAGAAATAGTGAGAGAAGTTATCATTCATGCACACAGGCATGTTCCATCTAGATATCCCCTCCATTGATTTATTTACATTGGCACCAATAATTAGAACTTGATTTAAATGTGGATCCCAATTGTTATGTAAATTCTTTTTAGAAGGGTATACTGTAATGCAACACTGGAAAGAAACATATATAAAGTCGTCTCTTCGCCTCTGGCCAGGGCAAGATAATTAAAGACAGTCAGAATTACCAGAACCTTAGAGTTGATTGTACAATTTGCAGAGCTAGGAGTGATTAGTATAACCAGCTCCTGTGTTCTGAAGAGCCGTCACTCGGCTGGCAAACATCTCCCCCAGTTTTCTAACTAATAGGACGCGAGAGAAATTGTTTACGAGTCTGCTTCTGTCTTCTCCGTTTGTCTATGGTGTCTTCTCTAGGAGAAGGAAAGAAACTACTTAGCTTCCAACTATACAAACGTCAATTAAGGAAAAAAGGGAAACAGTGGGATTAACAAAATAGAACATGTAAGCAAAACCTTGGTATTGTTTGGTATGCTTTAGGTTTATACCATCAGAGCGAAAGGTACTAAAAATGTCTAGGCTGCGAGTGGGAGTTAAAAGCACAAAGTGTATCCCAGACAGTTGTTCCCAGCAAGAATCTGTAGGGACTCAGAAAGCGACCAGGGCTCAGGTGCATTTTATAACGCTAAAGAAGAAAATCAGACTGTTATCAGTTTTTTTTTTTTTTAATCTACATACATTTTTACAATCGTTCATGTAATTCCAAAGAGACATTACTAAATCATCTTACAATTGATAGTATCTTAGAATCAAATAAATGCCATTCAAGCTGAGTTAAATCACTGATATACATAGAACTCACTCAAATTCGTTGAAAAAAGAAACCAAAAAGAACCGCTGTTCCTCTGTACCTTCCCCTCAGTCTTGCTGTGAACCAAAAAGACAAGCAGTCCAGTGTTGTAAAGAATGAAGGTTGGAAACAAACATTATGGAAGAGGCTGAGCTGGTAACCAGCCACACTAGTAAATCAAAAAAGCAAATTTTAAAAATAAGGGCAGTCTGTATTTTTCCAAAAGACTAGAAAACTTTTCTATAAAAAACTGGACAATATTCATTGTTGGCAAAGTTGTGAGGGGAAAAGTCAGGCTCCTGTGTGTAACTGAGTGTAATCTTTTTAGAGAATTTTGGCAATATTGCTCAATATATAAAGTATTTGGTATGCCAGTAACTCCACTTCTAGAAACATATACTAAAGATAGCCTCTCAAAATTGTACAGATATACACATACACGAAGAATAGGGCTCAGTAAATCGTGTAGAATTAATAAGTGAATGAATGGTAGAATTTCTTGTAACTCATAAAAATTGGAAGCAGTTACATTTCTACCAGTAGAAGGAAATGGTTAGTTATGTTACTGTACACAGGATAGAACTGACGTCCTAAAAAGAATGTGGTAAAGCTGAATGTTATGATACATAAATGTATTCAGTGTTTGTCAGTAATGACAAGAAGCAAGTAGCTAAAATTCGGTTACTTTCCAAGTTAGTCTGTAAATTCAAGCGATGTTAATCAAAATCTAGACAGGGCTGTCCATTGAAAAATCAGACAGATTGTGTCTAAAGTTTACATAGAATATCATGGGCAAAGACCCAATAATGGCCAAGGTAATTTTGATAACGAACAATGTTGGGAAATGTATCCTTCATGTATCAGGACATATTGCATAAAGATAGACAAACCGATGGAACAGAACAGAGTGCCCACAGATAAATCTGAGCATGGTATGGTGTATGATACATGGATTACAGGTTAACAGTATGAGTCTGGGGAGGAAATGTGAACATTCAGTGAGTGGTGATGAGACGATTGTTTATCTGTATTGGAAAAAACCAAATTGAATTCCTACTTATTCACACACACACACACACACACACACACACACAAATCAATTCCAGGTGATGTGAAGAGAAATTCTTTTTAACTTTTAGAAGAGAATATGGGGAAATAGGCACATTAGTGTAGGGGAGGATTTCGTAAATGAGAAACGCAAGTACCAAACCACCAAGAAAAATATTATTATAACATCTATTATATTAAAAATAAACTCTTTTAAACAAGTAACACTGAAGCAAAGAAAAGCCACAGGTGTGGAGAAGATATCTGCAACACATCTAACGTGGATGAGTTAGGGGATCCGGACCATTACATGTCAAGAATTTCCAAGAATCATTTGTTTCAAGTCAACTAAATTAGCAAGGGGTCAAAGGATAGGAAAAGCAATTTGCCGAAAAGGAAACTCAGGTGGCAAATATACATGTGATGATGTGTGCAAAAAAAGTAAAACATGCAGTATAAGCAAAAGAAGAGCAAAAGCATTCTGTACCACTGACAAAAATATAAATAGTTGCACCCACCCCCTTCAGAGAGCAATCCGGTGAGAGCCAGTAGGGTTGTCTACGTACCTTACACCCAAGTAAGACCCAGAGAGGGCATGTGTAATGGCTGTGCAAAGGGGCAACGTTGGCAATCATAAAAAACTGAAAATAGCTAAACTGTCGTGAGGGTGGGAAATGGATCCTTAAGTTGTGGAATGTACGATGGGTACCATTCAGTGATGAAAATGAACTCCCTCTAGAGCAGTCTGTAAACGTGAACGAATCACACCAAGTCAATGTTGCCAAGGAATATATACAATCTGCATCAAAAAAAGTATTTTTTTCTGACGTTGAAATGCCACCTAGTGATTAGGGTACCAGCATTAACAGTTCAGGTATAAAGACAGGATTGGGGATAATAAACACCCCATGTGGGCTTGATTACCTTGCGAGTGAGGAGAAAGGGCGAGGGGGTCACCGAGCGAGCTCTGGGAATTGCGTCTATGCGGGTGAGCAGTGAGACCACAGTGCATTGAATTATATTCTCTATACCTAATCCTGTCATAACGTTTAAAAGACAAGAAGAAGGGCGGCTCTTGGCCCAGCATCCACCTCCCTTAGGTAATAAAGCAGGACCAGGACGGAAACCGCATCCCGCGCCCCTTCTCTGCCCATGGGCCCCTGCTGGCGCTGTGCTCAGAGGGTCTTTTCTGTTCTCTGTTGCTGCAGATGAAAACTGCAAGGACAGGTACTACAACTGCAACGTGGTGGTCCAGGCGCGACTCTGCGTCTACAACTACTACAAGACCGCCTGCTGCGCCTCCTGCGCCCGCGTGGCCAACAGGCAGGCCGGCTTCCTGGGGAGCAGATAACAGCCCCGCCCCCACGCTGCAGCAGGGGGGCGGGTCAGGGAGGCGGGGAGCCGCGGGGCCAGGGGCTCCCGGGTACCACCCTCCCCCACCCCGCCTTGCTGCCAGCGGGCGTAGTCACCACCCTACCTTCCGCAGAGCATCCACGTGGTGCCCTGGGGCCAAGCCACGGTTGTCCTTTAGCATCGCCTTAAACCGAGGATCCCTGCTTGGGAACCCTGGCACGTGGTGCTGTGCTCTCTGAAACCGAAGCGGTGGGGGTGCTTGGAGCTCTCCGTCAACTCCCCTTCCAGCACTTTCTAAGTCAGCAGGTGGGCCCTCATGGGGCGCTGCCTCATCCGTGGTGCTTCTGGCCTTTTCAACATGGGGGTCCCTTGGAGAGTCCAAGAGGTGGGTCCCACCCCGGAGCCCCGCAGAGCCTCGCTGAGACACCTGCTTCCCACTGTTACCTCAGCCCCATGGTGCCTATTTTTATGCTCGAAGACATTAGGCTTTTTCCTGCCTTATGACACAAATATCTCCTGTCAAATAGTGCTTTCTTATTTCGCAGGTGTATTCACAGATAATAGATCGTTAGCGGCTCACAAAGCCCGAGAATGGGAGCCAGGGACTGAATCACTATCCCCATTTTACTGACAAGGAAACGGAGACGCGGTTTAAGGAATTGACCTGCCGGGTATATTGACCTGTTGGGTGGCAGGATTGAGTCTGACCACATAACTCACCGCCTAGAAGCCTTAGGTCTTCATTTCAGACCAAACGACTGAGAAATTTCCCACTCAGCAATCAGAGCCCTGTGCTAGAATTCGTTCCTCTGGTCAAGACGGTGCCTGTAGCACTCCGTTGTTTCCCATGTTTCTTTCTGTTTATGTCTTCCCGGACAAGGTCACAGATCCTGGTTACAGGACTCTGCGCAGGTTTTGTTAAACCCCATCCTTAAAGGAATTGTCCTTGACACAAGAAAGCCTTTGGGGTAGCAAGGTGATGCCTGATACTCTGATTCCATTCCCCAGTGGTATGTGCCCCCCAGGCAACTGCACGCCAGGGGCCCTCTGGCCACAGAGCCTGTCTGGTCTTCGTGCCCTGGGCTCTCCTGGGCCCACAGCCCCCTTACTGGGCTGTGGGCCACACAGTGGAACATCTAACTGACCTGTCTCAGCATAAAACCTGTGTTTATATTAGAAAGAGTCTCCCTTTGGTTTTTCCAAGTTGCTTTATGGATTTCTGTTTGTGATTTCTCATTCCTCTCCCCCACTATGACTTGAGACCTATATCCCACAGTCCCAGACTTGAGCCCTAAGATCTGCATTCATGCCACTAGCTGGTGGGGGGTGGGGGGTGAGGGGGAATGGGCTCCTCCAGTGACAGCCACAGTGGCTGGGTCTTCCCCAGTGCCCTTCACCTAACTCTGCAGTTCCAGGGGCCTCGGGCTACAAGGGGGATGCAGTGCACGTTGAAAGGCAAACGATCTGAAAAGTCAATTAAAAGGAAAAAGTAGGGGTGTGTATGTGTATACATACACACACATACAGTTGACTCTTGAACAACGTGGGGGTTCAGGGTGCAAACCACCCCCTGCAGAGATGAAAATCCATGTATAACTTTTGACCCCCCAGAAACTTAGCTCCTAACAGCCTGCTATTGATTGGAAACCTTACCAAGGACATAATCAATCAACACATATTTTTATACGTCATACGTATTATATAGTGTATTCTTAAAGTAAGCTAGACAAAGGAAATGTCATTAAGAAAATCACAAGGAAAAGAAAATACAGGTACAGGGCTATGTGGTATTTATCAGAAAAAAAATCTCTGTATACGTGGGAAGCATGCAGTTCAAACCCATGTTTTTCATGGGTGATTTTATATATATATATATATATATATATATATATATATGTGTGTGTGTGTGTGTGTATATACATATATATGTGTGTGTATATATATATATACACACACACATACATATACACATTCTTTCACCAATTAAGAAAAGATGGCCAATTAAGAAAATTAAGGAAACTATCAGGCTAAACAAGTTGTAAGCGTGCAGGAAATCTGCCCTATTTAGTCCTAGGTCTACTTCTCATTTAAAGCATTCCTCGTCTTAGTAACAAAGTTTCCTCTGTGAGGCCTTTAACCCCAAAACCGGCTAATTTGGTGATCGCTTGAAGTTTTGGGGAGGAATAGCGCCGGCCTAATCTGAAACACTGTGTTCGCTTCTCACTACCCTTGGCTTTCAGAAATTCTATCTGGCCTTTCCATGGCTGTTCTTGAAGCCAGAGGGCTAGGTTCTTGTCTCAATGAGTCAAAGAATGAATCTCTCGGGAAAGAAGAGTGTGTAAAGCAAGATAGTTCTACTAAGCAAGGGTACAGAGAGAGCTCTCAGGAGCAAGAAGGGTCCAGCCAGGGTTGTCAACATGGGCCTCCACTGACCGTTTATTTTTTTCAGAACTGACCAGGGAGCTTGTGGCCTTATCAGTCTTGTGATGTCCTGGTTTGCATAAGGACTAGTGATAACATCTTTAGTGGCTTACTTGTTTAGGGTCAGATTTTTCTTTGTTGGTCACAGGTGACAGTCATAAAAGAAGAAACCCGCCCCCCACCCCCCAGGGCAGGGTGGTCTGCTGTGTTCCCTTATCTCTGGTTTCCTTACACCCCGGGCATTTATGGAATTTCAGTGAGTGGGATCACATAGCCACCTCCCTATCTCTCCTTACCTAGCCCCGCCGGTCCCTTACTCATTCTTCTCTTCTTGGAGAGCCCAGCCACCGTTCTGCAAAAGCACGCCCATCTCTCCTCCTTTGTACACAGCGTAACTTGTGCAATATGGCAGAGACCCTGATTCCCATGCCCACCAAGTACGAAAAGACCAGAAAAGCCAAACGGATGGTTTCTGTCCCATGCACTCTCTCTCTCTCACCACCTACTTTTGCTTTTTGCCACAAGAGAAGAGTTACTTTTATGTAGCCACTCTCAGATCTTACTGAACAAGCCACTTATTTGAAGGATTCCTTGGAGGAGGTTTTCTTAACATGCTGAAGGGAGGACCAAGATCAGTGGGAGCAGAGAAAGGCTGATTTCGGCTCACTCTGAGGGAAAACCTTGAGCCATCCAGCCTGCCCAACATAGCTTTGGGCCACCCTACATGGGCAATAGCTCTGTCTGAAAGGGGACGTCTTCCTCAAGTAGGAGTTCAGCATCCTGGGTCCTTCCAACTCAGGATTCTCATGAAGGCTGTGTCAATGCTGGCTTGGTCTCTTTGACATCTCTTTGTGCCCTGTGGCCCCCAAATGTTACCCAACAGTTGTTTAAAAAGGACAAGGATCTTCCCATGAGAATGACCATCCCTCCAATGGTGGACTTGAGCCAGAGCAAATGCGTTTGTGCCGCATCTTTGGGAGGAAAATGTACCCAAACTAAGGGTCTTTTTTTTCTCTTCCAACAAATTGTTGAGCTGTTCTTGGATTCCATTCATCTCTGGAAAGGCTATAAATTACTAGAACAGGCGTTTTAATGACTTATCTGTCTTTGAAATCCAGTTTCTGCTGACTTCCTGGTTTGTTATGTCAACATCTAAATGCCTTTGTCCTTCGCACAACACGTCTGAGAAGGTCCCTCCATGTTCCCAGGGATGAAGTTCCCGGAGGGGATTGGAGGAATGCTCACCTTCTGAGGACTCTCCGCACAGAGATGCCTCTTTCTCCCTTCCTCCGCACCCGCTTATCTCACCCTTTCTTTGCCATGATCTACCATCTCTTTCTCAGTCCCCCTCCATGTTCCCTTAATCGACCACTTCCAGAATTGGAAGTTACATTTTAATGCTGTTTTTCTTTTTTTCTGTGTCCTGGATCACCTCATTCCCAACTCCAGATTTTAAAACTTGATGAACTGAAGGTGTTACCTGTTTTTTCACAAAAGTCAACAAAGCTCCAAGAAGAAAGAGTTGGCTATTTTACTTTCACTTATTGGGAAAGGAAAGTGTGTCCCTTGCACTCCAGGTAAAGGTAATTCAGTGTGCTCCAGCCTCCCACGCTCACTGGGACTCACATTTTTTCCCCATAGGAAAGAAACAACCCAAGACCCAGTAAAGAAAGCTTGTAAACCCGGCCACTAGAGGGAGTCGGGAGTCCTCTGAGGTCCTTAACTGTGTGGGTCTGGGACAGCTGCACTTTGGCAGAGAGAAATCCAGATGATACTAGTATCTTCTTAAACCTTCTTAGTTCTTTCTCTCTTTTTTTTTTTAATTGAGGCATTTCAGAATTTGAATATGGACTTCCTAATGTAGAAGGCATAAATATAAGTGGCAAAAAGAAATATGGCTTTCCTTAAAATAGGCTAAAAAAAATCAAACCTGGAAGAACCTGTATCAGCCTGGCAGGTGGAGGCCAACAGCTGACGCTTGCCATAGAAAACATCCTTAATATGGCTCTGATGGGAAGTTGAACACCTTACTGATGAAATGTGGAGGACGTGAAATTAGGGACAGTGAGGGTTCAGGATCCAAAGAGATCTGGGAGACTAGACCAAACCCCCCCCCCCCGCCCCTCTCTCTCTCTCTCTCACACACACACACACACACACAAAATGAGGCACTTAGGCTACCTAAGGAGAAAACATTAGGGAGAGTCCTGCCACACTGGGGTTGTGATTGCCGGAACCACACCTGAAGAACACTGGTGCTGGGTAGCATTCAGATGAGCACGCCCAATCCTGACTAGGGCTGTAGACAGTTAGGAACGGTGGAGAGGACTTCATGAGAATGATTAGCCTGGAGAAGAAGAGGGGTGGGACGGCACTCTGAGATGGGCTAGCACTATGAGAGCAACGCTGAGGCCAGGAGATAAAAGCTACAGGGAGACAGACTTTAGCTCCTGCAGAAGAACCAACTTTCCACAGCTGAAAGCCCCTGAAGGTAGAGGGCAGTCCGGCCACTGGTGGTCTGAGCGGAATTACAATGGCCATTCGTCAGAGGTGCTGGAAAGGGGAGTCAAGCACCCAGCTGAGGCAATATGACTTAGAAGGTCCCTTCTGAGTCTAGGCTTTAGTGACTCTGTCAGTAGAACAGCTTTGAGTGATTTGCCTCGTCTGAGCCACTTCCCATTTCTGTGTCCACCATTTTGATCCCAGTGTCACACCCCTCACCTGAGGTGAATGTGGCCTCAGATCTCAGAACCACTAGCAGCTTGGTCAGAGCTGCCCTGTTGGGTCCTGCTTTGTGGACGAGTAACCCAGCATCCCGATGGCTAGTTCCCTGCCCAGGGTCACACATTTAATGAGCAGTAGCTGGACTAGACTAGACCCTCTAAATACCTTCTCTGTTTCTCAACTCACCTTGCTTTGCTGCACCTTTACTGGAGCAAAGTCATTCTCTCCACCCCGAACCATCCCATACTCCTGGTTCTCTTCCGTGGGTAACCGAGAGTTCCACTGACGTGCTGAGGAAGGGCGCCCACAAGAGAGTGGAAAGTTCCAGGCGAGTTTCTCAGCATCTTCCGGAGGTTGAACCCTTTGCCTCAGTGAGAGGAAAGCTGTTCTGTTACATAAACTAATTTCCAGCTCCTTGACCCCCAGTTCAGTTTGACAGAAGGATATACTTTGTTATAAGTTATTATTTTGTTCTTTGTAAATACAAGATGTTTATAGGAAATGTGTATTCTGAACTCTATGGGCAGAATGAGTCACTACACAAAAATAGTTCTATTATTTAGAATATGTTAATTTTAAAGGGACCTAATAGGTATTTATTTACATATACAATCCACATTTGTGTAAAATCATTTGATCCTACTAACCCAGCTTCCTGCAAAGTTGCAACATGACGTCCTATTCTAAGGTCATAGTTATGATTTAGTATACTGACTAGCCAAATTATTTGGGTTTCAATATCGAATATAAATCACTCTGCTTTCCGACTCGTTCAGGGGCTCTTACTCCTGGCCTCGTACCTGAAACAGGTCTTTCTGCCTCGCCAACTTTTCACCTTACATGTTATGTCTGCTCATATACTCTGCCTTCTCGTTACACCTTAGTTGGAGAATATTAGGGTCTTCTTTTCATCCCTTCTCTTTGTCTTGCCTCCGTCATAGAATCACCAACACTGTTACTCAGGAGGCTTGGTCAGAGCCATGGGTGAGGCAGGGTCTGCTGGGGGGTGCCCCGTTGGGACTGCCGGGGTGGGGGCTCTGGGTTGTCCTGTCACCTGCACAACCGGGAGCAAGAAACTTACTAAATACGCCACTGCCTCCATGTCACCCTTAGAGCGTTAAATTATTGTTGGAGGAGGTCGGGTGGGGGTCGAAGGTGAATTCTGTGAGTAAATGCGATCTGTTTTCTCTTCAGCAAAAACGACAACTATTTTTGTGTATGACTAATTTATTTTTATGATTGTAAAAATACAATAAACTGGTTAAAAGATCTGCGTTGTTAACATGTCTGTGTTTTCTTGGGCCTTATTCCATTTCTACACACGTGGCTTCAGACAGCCCCTCTGAAAAGAACCAAGGCCTTTAGAGGTCAGGGGGCTTGTGAGACTGGCTGTGAGCTCTGCACATCGTGGGGCCCACTTGGAGAACAGAGAAAATGCCTTCCCTACGAGGGATGTTAGGCTTTAGGCTGCTTTATCTCTACGCTGGCCCTCAACCTGGGCTGTATGTTAGAAACACCCGAGGAGCTTAGGATAAGCTATTCAGGGGCACCTGGGTGGCTCAGTTGGTTAAGCAACTGCCTTCAGCTCAGGTCGTGATCCCAGGGTTGTGGGATAGACCCCTGAATCGGATCCCTGCTCAGAGGGAAGCCTGATTTTTCCTTTCCTTCTGCCACTGAACCTGCTTGTGCTCTCATGCTCTCCTTCTGTCAAACAAATAAATAAAATCTAAAAAATAATAATAATAATAAAAAAAGACAAACTATTCAGGTGCATGCAGCACCCCCAGGAATGCCCATTTCCAGATATTTCCTTCAACCTTCCCCAGGAGGCAGGCAAGGTTGGGACCCACTGTGCCCACTCAGTGTGGCCCCAGTCTCTTCAACTGAGTAAAACATCTTCCAACTCCCCTCGGGCTGATTTCACCTTGGTCTTGAAATTAGCCAAGTGTTTGAAAAAAATCTTTCAGGCTATCTTGGTGCCTAATAACGTGAAATAGGACGTAGGTCCTAGTGCCCATTGAAAGCCATCCTGCACGGGAGACATCTCGGGTGGTGCCTGCCCTTGACTCTGTCCTGCGCAGTGTTCCATCTGTAACACTCTCTCTCTCTTTTTTAAGATTTTATTTATTTATTTGACAGACAGAGATCACAAGTAAGCAGAGAGGCAGGCAGAGAAAGAGGGGGAAGCAGGCTCCCTGCCGAGCAGAGAGCCCGATGCGGGGCCGATCCCAGGACCCTGGGATCATGACCTGAGCCGAAGGCAGAGATTTAACCCACTGAACCGCCCAGGCGCCCCTCTCTCCGTAACTCTTTGAAACTCATTTCTGTGCCTAAAATGTGCTTCCCACCCACCTTCTCTGCCTGGAAAATCTCCACACAGTCTCTTTTCTTTTTGATTGTGGTAAAAGTCACTTAACATAAAATTCATTATTTTAGCCATTTTGAAGTGTGCAGGGCAGTGGTATTTAGTACATTCACAGCTTCGTGCAGCCACTGCTGGAACATTCTCGGGACCCCCAAATCCCATTCTTTCAGGGCTGAGCGTTCTTAGCAAATCTTCAGAGCACACCTAGGAAGCTGTACTGTTCTCCCCTTCCGGAAACAAGAGCATTGAGATGCAGAGTCTCCCACGAAGCCTCGGGGGCTCTAGGATTCTACAGCCATCTCCGAGGGGCCGCGCATGCTCTATGGTCCCAGCATATGTTGGTTCTGGTGTCTTTCTCCACATCGATTCCGACCAATGGACATAATTGCACAAGCGCTGGATGACATACTTAGCTGTTGGTGAAATAGTGCAACGCTGTGTAGCTTACTCAGGCTCCCTCTGACGCATACGATCGTGGGCTACATTTGAAGATACACAGCTGCCACCAAGATGGAGATGGCAAGCCTGCCCTGTTTCAGGGCTCAGACCCAGGACGGAACTCTCGGTCTCCCAGCTGTAGGCACCACACATCATACAAGTTCATCAGCCCTCAGGAAAGGGTCCAGAGGATGGTGGCCAGGATGGGGGTGGGAGGGATCTGGAGAGGAAACTCTTCAACCATCTCCCAGACATCTCAGGGACAGCCAGGGACAGGCAAGATTCTGGACCCCTCCAGCACATTCGCAGAAGGAAGGGACAGGGAGGTAGACTTGCGTCCCATAATAGAGAGGCTTAACAATGGAAAAAGACATTTCAACAGACAGTGAGATACTGAAAAAAGAGTGATCAACAGAGGGAAATCTTAAATACGGACTGTACTTAAGATGATGCTGTTGAATCCTTGTAGAACTTCTTGGACGCAATGGTAGTGTTTGGTCAAGCAGGAGTACATGCTGCTGCACTATTTAGGGATGAAGGTCACAATGTGTGCAATGCACATTCACGTAGGTCGGTAAAATTGTGTGTGTGCACACATGTGGAGAGAATATGTGCAAATAAAGTAAAATGCACTTTGGTATTAGTGAATAGTATGTGGTGTTCATTACACTATACTTTTATGAAGTTTGAAGTTTTCTAAAATAAAAAGGGAGTGCAGATAAAGAACAAAAAGAGGATAAGGAGAAGAACTCACATTTTGGCAATGTTTTTCAAATTTGTCTAATGATAGGGGCAACTAGGTGACTCAGTTGGTTAAGCGTCCAACTCTTGATTTCAGCTCAGGTCTGATCTCAAAGTCATGAGTTCAAGGCCTGCATGGAGTCCCCTTAAAAATGTTTTTGTTGTTGTTGTTGTTTATTCAGCCCTCCCTACCACACGTGTGTGCCTTTCGCAGAGGAGAGCTCAGGGGTCTGTAATGCTAGTCCGTTCCCCAGGTGCTTGTTATCAACATCAAGGCGGGGAAACCCCAATTTATTGAGCACCTGCTTTGTGCCCAGCATTATCCAGATCCTTTACATAATTCAACTTAATCTTCACAGCAATGCTTATGAGGCAAGTGCTTCATTTTGTGACCATTTTATGGATAAAATAAATTGGGATCCAAAGAGGATAAGTAACCTGACCAAAGACATGGCTATCCAATGGCAGGGGCTATCTTGAGTTTTCTTAAAGCCTCGTTGTGTAATGAAATCAACTGGGACTTTTTGTTTATTTAAGTGGTGTGGGGACCCCCACTCTTGGATATTGCAGTTGATTGGGGTGGGGACCAGCCATTGGCGGTTTTAAAGCATTCCCAAGAAGTTCTAGCCAGGGCTGAGAACCACTGATAAGGATGTGTCTCCCTCTTTCACATGTATATGAATGACCTGGGATCTTGTTAAATTTAAGGTTCTGAGGTGGTGAATGCTGGGTGGGACCTGAGATTCTATATTTCTAGGAAGTAGGAGGGTGAAGCTGCTGCTTTGAAAATGAGGCATTCAAAGCTAAGAAAATTGCAGGTTTTCTTTTTATTGAGAAGGTGAGCACATGACCCCTGAGATTCTTTATAAAAGTCTTCTTTAAAATTCAGATTCTTAAAAAAAAATAAATAAAATAAAATTCAGATTCTTGGACTTAATCCACCAGTTTACCTCTTCAGTCAAGGAAATGTAGAGGCTCTGAAACTCTTTTAAGCCCCTGCTTATCTGTCACATGGGATTCAATTTATTCAAACAGAAAAAAAAGACAAATTGTGTATCATGAAAGCTTTCATTGCTCACATGTAAAAGAAAGTCTGACTACCCTGACTGAGGGATTTATTTTTCTTTTACAACAAGAAGTCTGGCTGGCATTGGTTAGTGACTCAGCAGTTTTGGCACCAGCTTCTTTGCGGTTCTCTTGACCTCTTCCTCATGGTTACAAGACAGCTTCTCCTGCTCCAGCTATCACATCCACCTTCAGGAGAGGAAGGAGGAAGGACAGTTGCAGGTGCATTGGCCTCTGTGTACCAAAAAAGCTAACACTTTCCCAGAAACCTCTCACATACCCAACAGGCTTCCATTTAGATCCCATTGGCCAAAATGGGCTCCACAGCTATTCCTACCTAGAAAGGAAACTGGGAAGACAGAGAAAGGATTGTCATGATTAGTGTGAACCAATCAAGATCCACCACCGAGTGCTGGACTCACAGCCACTCTGGGCATGGTTGAGATTCTGTGAGCAGAGACACAGGAGGGAACAAACATGGATGAGGCCACCAATGATGTCTGCCCTTAATGAGCACTGACTTCTGGACTGGAGAGACTGAAGGTCAAACACCACAGTGTCTGCTCATCTTTGGCCTGTTGAAGAG
The DNA here is from genome assembly GCF_963455335.1 of Martes martes. Classification (NCBI taxonomy): domain Eukaryota; kingdom Metazoa; phylum Chordata; class Mammalia; order Carnivora; family Mustelidae; genus Martes; species Martes martes. The sequence continues at coordinate 35,228,210 of NC_137894.1, forward strand.
CTACTCCTTCAAATGGGTTTAGGCCATCCATCTCCCCTTATTCAACAAATATTTCTTGGGGCGCCTGGTTGGTTCAGTCAGTTAAGTGTCTGCCTTTGGCTCGGGTCATGATCTCAGGGTCCTGGGATTGAGCCCCACATTGGGCTCCTTGTTCAGCGGAGAGTGTGCTTCTCCCTCTCTGCTCACGCTCTCCCTGTCTCTCTCAAATAAATAAATAAATAAATAAATAAATCTTAAAAGAATAATAAAACCAAAAAACACAAGTATTTCTTGAGCACACATTGTGTGCTCTGAGTACTGGGGACACACAAGTTCCGTGAACTTTGCAAAATGCTGTGCATTTGCAGACAGGGAGAGCCCCAAAAGGATCAGTTGGAGTGGATGTGGCCAGGCTTCCAACATGAGCGACCAATAAATGAGCATCAAATTCGGCTGTTTTCCAGTGGCTGTAATGGGTGTTGCTGTACTCACACTTAGAAAGACTCCCCTGGGCAGCATTATTTAAGACCTGGAGCCACCTTGACAGCTGCGTACTGTTCTCTCCATTTTAACCCAAGTCCCACCAGATTGGGGCACTTACTCATGAACACACAGCTCCTGGTGGCCGAGGAATTGGAACCCAGGTCTGTCCAAGCATCATTGCTTGTGCCTGTTCCTCCTCTGCATGGTACTACCCCTTCCACAAGAATTGCAGAAATCCAGGTGCAAGACAAAATTCTCCCCCCTCTCTTTTTTTTTTTTAAATATTTTATTTATTTATTTGACAGGGATCACAAGTAGGCAGAGAGGCAGGCAGAGAGAGAGGGAGAAACAGGCTCCCCGCTGAGCAGAGAGCCCGACGTGGGGCTTGATCCAAGGACCCCGAGATCATGACCTGAGCTGGAGGCAGAGGCTTTAACCCACTGAGCCACCCAGGCGCCCTCAAAATTCCCTTTTTAAAACTAAACTTGGGCCAGAACGTATTCCTCAAACATGTGGTATGCATTACAGATGTTGTTGATGCTGGTGGCTTCACAAGGATTCTCTGGCTGGGGGAGGAGAGCCCAAGCGCATTCAGCTCACATTCAGCGCCCTCTTCTGCCAAAAGGAACCAGAGCCTGAGGGTCAGGCTCACACTCTAACTCCCTCTGCACCAGCCCCACAGCTCGCCTCTGCGGGTGGCCTCTGGGTTACACTTGGGTCCAGCTCGTGGTCTCGCATGCCCGAAACACGCCCCTAGGAGAAAGCACTCTCAGCACTGGGTCAGCGCGGGGCCAGGATCGCCGCCCAACGCCAGCCAATTCTCATGAGCTTTCTGCCCAAATCCATGCTGATTTGGGCAGAAACCTCGTGAGAACCGGCCAGAAAGCCCAGGTGAATTGGCTTTCGGCGATGGGGGCCTTCAGGGGAGCCTCCTGGGCCAGGCTGGGGGTCCCGCATGGTGTGGCCCGAACCTATGGTAAAGCCCTCTAAAGTGCTGGTGCATGCGCCACCCCCAGTCGCCTCTGAATGCCGCCACACCCGACCTCTACTCAGCCCCCTCAACCCCAGCCCGCCTCAGCACCAGCAGGTGGGGCCTGCCATGCCCTTAGGCCTGAACCCTAACCCTGGGTTGGGTTCTCAGGCTTCCGTCCCCAGAGACTTGGCCCTCAAGCTCTCCAGACTGGGGACCCCTGAGCCATACCGCAGGACTCCACCTGCCGCCCAGGAGGAAACCCTGCCGTTGGGAGCTGCGGGAAACACTCAGAGTGGGAGAAACCTGCATGCCCGCCTCAGGCCACGCTCACCTTTGTAGCCCCCTTCTGCCAAAAAAAAAGCTGGAGTGTGAGGCTAAGGCTCATACCCTAACTCAGCTCTGTCCCCAGGAGCTCGCCTCTGTAGGGGGCCTGTGGAAGCCTCGTGGTTCCAGCTGGAGGTCTGGTCGCAGCACGCACCTAGGGACAAATGTTCTCAACATGGGGCCGGTGCACGGCCTTATTAGCCGCTCAACACCGGCCAATTCTCACAGGCTTTCTGTCCAAATTGACATGGATTTGGGCAGAAAGCTCAAATAATAGGCCCGAAAGCCCTAGCAAACTCGCTTCCGGCTCTCCGGTACTTCAGGGGAGCCTCCTGGGTCTGCCCCGTGGTCTTGAGTGGTCGCCGCATGAACCCTGCGAGGAGGCGCTCTAAAAGCCATGCGCACATGTGGCTGAACACTCCGTCTACTCAGCCCCCAGAGTGCCCGTCTCAGTGCTGGCAGATCGGGCCTGATACACCCCTCGGCCCTATCCGAACCCTAGGTGGGTACTCAGGCTTCCGTCCAAAGGGTCATGTCCCCCAAGGTCTCCAGTTTGTGGTCCCAGACCAACACCCCAGGTGTCCACCTGCCACCCAGATGGAAACTGCCATTTGCAGCTGCACAGAACTCTGAGACCGGGAGAAACCTGCATGCCTCCCCGAGGCCACCCCAACCTTCGGTGGCCCCCTGGTCACCAACCCGGAGCCTGACATGCCCCGTGGTGCCTGTCCTCAACTCCGCACCCCGGGGATCCCGCCTAAGTGCCGGCAGATTGGTCCTGCCATGCCCCTAGCCCCTAACCCTAATTCTAAGTTGGGTTTTCAAGCTTCTGTCCCAAGAGGCCTGGCCCCCAAGCCCTCCAGACTGGGGACCCTTGAGCCACAACCTAGGACTCCATCTGCCACCCAGGAGGATATGTGCCGTTTGGAGCTGCACAAACCCTCAGAGAGGGAGAAACCAGCATATATCGCCCCTCACCCCCAAGGCCATCCTCACCTTCGGCGCCCCACTGGGCCACCGACATGGAGCCTGAGGCTCGGCCTGAGCCCCTCCCTCAACTCTGGCCCTGGAAAGCTCCCTGCAGCTGTGGGCCTCAGGGGAGTCGAGTGGGTCCGGCCGAGTTCCCACATGGCCGCAACACCCGAGTAGCGAGAAAGTGCTCTGAACAGCAGGCGGGAGCGCAGCCGAATCACCGCACAACGCTGGCCAATTCTCACGAGCTTTCTACCTAAATCGATATCAATTTGGGCAGAATGCTCATGAGATTTGGCCGGAAACCCCCAGCGGAGCTCACTTCCGGCTGCGTGGGCCTTCGGGGAAGCTGCCGAGGCCTGGCCGGAGGTCTCCAGTGGTCGCGGCCGAGCCCTGCGAGAAAGCACTCTGGAAGCCTGGAGCACGGGTGGCCAAACCCTCCCTCTACTCAGCCCCCTGGGGTTTCATTTTCAGCTCTGGCAGATCAGCCCTGCCATGACCCTAGGCCCTATCCCAAACCCTAGGTTCGATTTTCAGGCTTCCATCCCCAGAGGCCTGTCCCCCAAGCCCTCCAGATTCAGGACCCTGGAGCCACACCCCAGGAGCCTGCTTGCCACCCAGATGGAAACTGTGCCATTTGGAGCTGTGCAGAACCCTTCAGAGTGGGAGAAACCTGCGTGCCCCCCTGAGAACACCCCCAACTCTGCAGCCCCCTGGCTACAAACCCGCAGACTGACATGCTGCCTGACCCCACCCTTAATTCAGCACCCCAGCACCCACCTCAGCACTGGCAGATCAGGTCTACCATGCCCTTAGCTCAGCTCACCTCAGGGACCCCTGTCAGCCCTGGGCAGACCTGGAACTCCTGTCTGCCGTAAAGCTCTGGGATCCCCTCCTTCTTCCAAAATTACACTGGCCCAAGTCATTCATGAGAAAGAGAAAAGGCTCCCTCCTGAATGCTTAGCTTTTGGAGGAACCATCATACTCCTTTTTTTTTTTTTTTCTTTTTTCTTCTTTTTTTTTAACCACCATACTCTTTTCCAGAGTCACTGCAACAGCCCTCATGCCCAGCGACAGTGCAGCTGGGTTCTGCTTTAAGCAGAACATTCCCAGCCAGCAATTTCCTAAGGAGGAAACAGAGAACCTGTGGGATAACCTGACTCACCCAGTGTCAGGCGTGAAATTTACCCCAGGGTTCCTGATGCCAAGCCCTTGAAGCCACCAGCATGCCTCTATCCAGGAGAATTCCCAAAAACTCTCCTTCAGACTTCACCACCCATGAAACTGGATGTCCCTGGCCCAAATTTCCGAATGATTGCAACACACACCTAGCCAGAAAGCGCCCTCAACAGTGGGTGCGAGTTTGGCCTGAATCACCTCACAACGCTGGCCAATTTTCATGAGCTTTCTGCCCCAATTGTTCGTGATTGGGGCAGAAAGCTCGTGAGAATTGGCCGGAAAACCCCAGCAAACTCCCTTCCAGCTGCGCAGTCCTTCAGAGGAGCCGATTGGGCCTGGCCCGAGGTCCGGAGTTGTCACGACCCGAACCCTGCGAGAAAGCACTCTAAAAGCCAGGTGCCTGTGTGGCCAAAACATCCCTTTCCTCAGCCCCCTGGGATGCCAGTTTCAGCACTGGCAGATCTGGCCTGACATGTCCTTAGGCCCTAACCCAAACCCTAGGTTGGCTTTGCAGGCTTCCGTCCCCAGGGGCCTGTCCCCTAAGCCCTCCAGATTGGGGACACCTGAGCCACACCACAGGACCCAGCTCACCACAGAGTAGGAAACCATGCCATTTGGAGCTGCGTAAAACCCTCAGAGCCAGAGAAACCTGCAAGCCCACCTCAGGCAACCCTCACACCCTAACTCAGCTCTGCCCCTGGGGATGTCACCTCCATGGGGGGCCTCCCGGAGCCCCATGTGCCCGGCTTGCAGTCTCCCAGGGCCACAACACGCATCTAGTGAGAAAGCGTTCTCAGCATGGGGCCAGCGCGTGGCCCAAATCGCCTCCTGGCGCTGGCCAATTCTCACGAGCTCTCTGCCCAAATCGACATCGATTTGGGCAGAGAGCTCGTGAGAATTGGCCTTAAAGCCCTGGGAAACTGCCTTCTGGTGACAGGGGCCTTTGAGGGAGCCACCTGGGTGCAATCCGGGGTCCTGCGTGGTGTCGCCTGAAGCCTATGGGAAAGCGCTCTAAAGGGCGAGTGCACGTGCGGCTCCAGTCTCTGAATGCCAGCAAAACCTGTCCTCTACTCAGCCCCTCCAGGGAGCCCGCTTCAGTGGTGACAGGTGGGCCCTGCCAGGCCCCAGGCCTGAACCCCAACCCTGGGTTGGGTTCCCACGCTTCCATCCACAGAGTCTTGGCCCTAAAACCCCACAGGTTGGGGACCTCTGAGCCACACCCCAAGAGACTGCCTGCTCCCCAGGAGGAAACCGTGCCATTTGGAGCTGCACAGAACCCACAGAAGGGGAGAAACTGTATGCTCCCCTAGGCCACTGCCAACTTTGGTGGCCACCCTGCCACAAACCTGAAGTGCTGTCTGACCACCACCCTCCACTCAGCACCCTGGCAATCCCACCTCAGCACCTGCAGATCTTTCCTGTACTCCTACACTCTCATGGGACTCTTCACGGGTCATATTCTGGAAATAAATGTCATGTCAGGGCCCCAGAAACCTCTGACACTGGTTACAATGAGACTCTGGGATGTCAATGGAGTCCCAAGCCATGGGCCATCTCAGAGTTTGTCTGCAAAGACATGGTTGGTGGGAAATCCGCGTTCTGACAGAGGGTGGAGGAAGTTGGAAGAAACTAGGCTTCTCCATCATGACAGCACAAGTGACCTAGGCCAGGCCCGTGCCAGTGCCACAGAGGGCCTAGGAAGCCAGGTGCTCCTCAACATTGCTGAGGGCTGAATCACACTCATCCTGAAGCCCACACATGCCAGATCCTCCACTAACTCGGGAGAACCCCATATGTACTCATGGTCTTTGCCTGAACAAGATGAGCATCTATGTGGTATATAATTCGCAAGATATACCCACCAGGCAATGGGGACTGACTCAGCCAAAAAACACGTACATGGAATTCAACCACAGACAAATGTGTTGTGGAAGCTCGAGGCTGACAGAGAAATGGGATAGGGAAGGGAATTCTTCTTGAGGCCTTCATTGTTGGCCAATCTCATTATCAACTTTTTTTCCTTTCATGGGCAGGGGCCGGGGTCTGGCAGGATAGGTCCCAGTGTCTTCCCACTCTGCCACTGGAAAAGAAGAGCCCTCTCCCCCATCATCCATCGTGTGGCAGATCTGGGGTCGGGGAAACTACCACCCATGGGCCAGATGGACCTCCCCCCATATTCTCCCAATCCAGTGTGTCTGGAACATTAGTTATGGACGTTCTGTGGCTGCTTCAAGCCGCAAGGCAAGAGTGGAGTCATTGCCGGAGACACCACATGGGCTGCAGTGCCTCACAGAAGATCTTTACAGAAGACTTTCCAGAAAAGTCTGTGCCGGTCCCCAGTCTCAGAGATCCTAGGATCTTGTCCCTTCTATGAGTAGAACGTAGCACCTCCTAGGTCAAATCTAATGTCTTCACCCCCAGAGGCAAGGACTTCCATCCTTTTAGCCAAAACACCATCTCCATCCGCCTCTACGGATGCCTTGAATGGCACGTCTACAGGTCTGCAGCCCAACGGGAATTCACTGTCATTTCCGTGGTGGTGATGCTCAGAAACGGAGGTGTGAGTGTGAACGTGTGGGGGTGAGCATGTGTTTCCTCTTTGGTAGCCACAGTGTGCAAGGAGAATACAATACAGTAGCGTGCTTTCTGTCCCACAGAATGGCCACGCCATGTGGTTGCAGAGTGCTCTCAGAAGGAAGCCACCTTCATAGAACAAACTTCATCTGGGAGGACTCCCAAGTCCCTTGTCCTGGACACTAGGTTCCACCGAGGCTGGGGGCACACAGAGGGACAGAGACTCCCCCTGCCCATCAGGGTTTTGGGGGACACCTGCCATTCCAGGACCAAAGATCCTGAAACCATTCATCTGCCTGTCATCCAGCCAGGCATCTGTGAGAGAGATCTCAAGCAGAAAGGACACACCAAGAGACAGCAAATGACAGCCTTGTGTGGCAAAGGCCATGAGAAGGGACACTTAGGAGGATGGGGGGTGTGCAGGGTTGGCCAGACCGTGGGGGAAGGGGGATCAGGGGTGCTCCAGGAGGATTTCACAGCTGTGCCCTTGGGTGGCTACACGTGTCATTGTGACCGGGCATTGGCCAGACTGGAAATGACAGCATGGGCGAGGGGCGATGTCCTTAAACTGACTTCTGTAAGGCAACAGTTTGGTAACAAGATTTCTTTCAGTACCATTTCATGTCCCATGAGTCCCTGAGTCCCTAAAGCTGATTGGGTAGAACATGAAGTACGTTGTTGGCCATGGCTTTCATACCTGAGGAGCCAGGGGCAGAACACACCTGATATTTCTTTTTGTTGCTTTCAGAGTAGGATGACTTTTCCCACCTTCATCTGGGACCCCAGGACAGGGAACAAAGGCAACAACAGACCTACACTTCAAAATGTCCACAGAAATCTGAAAACCCACATTCTCACAGGAGCTCAAGGTTCAGGACCAGGGTGACAGAAAGGAGAGGCCAATAGCAAGGAACCAAGGGAACAGGTCATGTGCAAGTGAGCTGACCCACTTCTCTACCTGTCCGAAGCAAGCCAGGCCTGACAGGAGGGAGTCCCACCTGCACCTGGCCAGGCTGTTTGCTGCCCTTGAGCAGAGCGGAGGATGGGCTGAGCTGGGTGTGGCTGTCGGGGGAGATGGCCAGCTGGCCACCGATGCTACCTGCTGAGTACCTACAGGACCAGCTCCTGGTCCTCAGTTAAGATGAAACAATCATTCTGTGTAGTGACCTGTTTCCAGGGACAAGCCATGTGCTCAGTGCTTTGGTGACCATATCTTCTCCCACTGTATTTTTTTAGAAACATCTTAGGCTGGTAAGACTGACATACACAAAGCTGTCACTAGTTAATGTATGTAACTTGACCCTGACTCTAACCCTAATATCTAGTTAAGATATACTCAATGTAGAATATTGCTCGTATATTAGAGGATGGTTTTTAGGAGCTAAGGAGTGGAGGGACCAACCTTCTTTGGTCTTACTCTCCCTTGAATCCAGTTAAATGGGAACATATTTGGCCACGTGCTATCTGGAGAGTGGCCACACGGGGGCAACAGTGAGTCGACAATGCCCCAAATCCCACTGCAAAGCCCATTCTTCATCCTGTCAAGCCTTGTTCATTCAATGTCTGCAGGTCATTGTACAGATGATGCAAAGTGTGATGTTGCTGAATTTCTTGAAAACCAAACTAATGCTTTCAACCTGTTAAGAAGAGAAGATATTTTCTAAAATCTTGGACTTAGGCAGCCCGTGAAGGCCCAGGGGCCTGGGAAAGGGCTGTCACTGTGGAATCTATTCAGGTCTACTTAGGAAACAAGGATGGCTTCTACTCCACTTCTTTTCAAGAAGAATTTGTGTCACCTAACAGCACTGAATCCACACCAATCAAAGAGTGCAAAATGGTGCAGCTCAGAGGAAAACAAAGCAGAATCATCCGCCTCCAGAAGCAGAGAAAGAGCCACCCCCGGGAACAAAGAAGATTTAGCAGGAAGGTTCTATTCAGGCCAGTTGGCATTACTGGAGATCCTCTGGAGCTAGAAGGCCCCCAGTGCGCCCGGGGGTCGTGGGTCAGGCAGAGCGCACACCCTGATGCTGCCCTGTTGGAACCCGGGATGAGTCTCCTGGTCCCTTCCTCCTTGAGACACCCCCTACCCCCAAGCGACTCCAGCCTGCTTCTTGGAACTCCTATCCCCTTTCTGACCCCATCCTTCACTTTCCCCATTCCTGCCCTCAGATAGAGTATGTTGAACTACTTATTGTTCTGTCATTTACATGTTTTGGGTCATGTCTGCTGTGAAATGATACCTCGCATCATCTACCCTGATGGAGAATCCCTCATCGCATTGCCTGACTTTGCTGTGCCCTCACCGTGTCATGGGGTTAGTGTCCTGGGCAAGGTCCTCACTAAGCCGGCTCAGCGGTTGCAGTAAAGGTCTGACCCAGGCACTGCAATTTTTTGGCAGTTAAGGCAGCACAGCCCAAAGCTTGGTTTGGGTTCAGGATTTCTCATGGCAACTCAGCAACATTGGTGGCCTGGGGGCACACCCTGAAGACACTTGCTACTCCATTGTTGCCCTGGTGAGTCCATGGAACAGCCATTTTGTCCAATGGGGGAACTCCATAGGAGCAGGGATGATGGGAGTCAGAACTCCTGAGATAGAATCCATCTTGGAGACACCCCAGAACTTAAAAACATTTCAAAATAGAGCTACCCTATGACCCAGCAATCACACTACTTGGTATTTACCCCCAAAATACAGATTGAGTGAAAAGTAGTGACACCTGCCCCTAATGTTCCTGCTGGCATTATCCACTCTAGCCAAACTATGGAAAGAGCCCTGATGTTCATGGACAGATGAATGGATAAAGAAGATATGGTTCATATCTACAATGGGATATTATTCAGCCATCAGAGAGGATGAAGACTTACCATCACATCCACCTGGCCGGAACTGGAGGGTATTATGCTGAGCGAAATAAGTCTATTAGAGAAAGACAATTGGCACATGGGTTCACTCACATGTGAAATAGGAGAAGCACCACAGAGGATCAGAGGGTAAGGCAGGGAAAACTGAATGGGAAGTCATCAGAGAGGGAGAAAAACCACGGGAGACTCTTCTTTACAGAAACAAACTGAGGGTTGCCGGAGGAGAGTTGGATGGGGGATGGGAAAACTGGGTGATTATGCGTTAAGGAGGGCATGTGATGCAATGAGCACTGGGGTTATACACACCTGATCTATTATTGAACACTGCATGTGAAACTAATGATGCTGACATTCAGTTAAACAAAAAGAACTGAAGCAAACACTCCTAAAAATCTGAATGGAACCACCAAAAGTACTGAACAGCCAATGCAATGTTGAGAAAGAGAAACAAAGCTCTAGGAGTCACAATTCCAGATTTCAAGTTATACTGCAAAGCTGTGGTCATCCTAACAGTATGGCACTGGCACAAAAATACACACAGTGACCTCGGGAATGGGAGAGAAGCTCAGATATAAATCCACAATTGTGTGGCCAATGAGTGTTCCCTAAAGCAGGGAAGCATATTGAAAAGGAAAAGGACTCTCTCCAACTAACGGTGCTGGGAAAACTGGGCAGCTACGCACAGAAGAGTGCAATTACTCTGCTTCCTTATGCCATACAGACACATAAACTCAGAACAGTTTCAAGACCTCAGTGGAAGACCTGAAACCATAAAAATCCTATAAGAGGGCACAGACAGTAACTTCTTGACATAGACCAGAGCAACATTTTTCTAGACTGTCTCCTGAGGCAAAGGAAATAAAAGCAAAAATAAACAGCTGGGACTGTATCAAAATAAAAAGTTTCCGCACAGCAGAAGAACTAGGAAGAAGTAATAATAATAAGACAACCTACTAAAAGGGAGAAGATATTTGCAAATATCCTATGTGGTAAAGGGACAGCGTCCAAAACATGTGGAGTGGATACAACTCAACACCAAAAAACAAACAATCCAGTTAAAAAAATAGTCTGAAGACATGAACACACATTTCTTCAAAGAAGAAATACATATGGCCAATGGTCCCATGAAAAGATGTTCACCATCACCCAAGCTCAGGAAAATGCAAATCAGAAGTATAATGAGATATTAGCACATACTGTCAGAATGACTCCCATCGACAGTGCAAGGAACAGCAGGTGCTGGGAGGATGCGGAGGAAGGGGACCCTCGTGCACTGTTGATGGAAAAGCAACCTGCTGCAGCCGCTCTGGAAAACAGTAAGGAGGGTCCTCAAGACGTTACAAATGGAGCTACCCTGGGATCCAGCAACCGCACTACTGGGTATTTACCCAAAGCATACAAAAACAAGAACTCAAAATGATACATGCACCCCTATGTTTCCTGCAGCATTATTTACAAGATCACAATATGGAAGCAACCTGTGTCTGTTGATAAAGTGATAAATGAGCTGAGAGATGTGTGTACACACATGCGCGCGTGCGTGCGCGCGCGCACGCGCACGCACACACACACACACACACACAGTGGAATATTACTCAGTCATAAAAAGAATGAAGTCTTGTCATTTGCATCCACACAGATGGATCTAGAGAGGATTATCCTAAGTGAAGTCAGTCAGTCAGAGAAAGACAATACCATACGATGTCACTCTTGTGTAGAAATAAAGAAAGAAACATACAGAAATAAAGGAGAAAAAAGAGACAAACCAAAACACAGATTCTTAACAACAGAGAACAAACTGACGGTTACCAAAACGGAGGTGGATGGAGGGATGAGTGAAATCAATGAAGGGGACTGAGAGTACATTTTTCTTGATGAGCAGTGAGTAATACACAGAATTACTGACTCACGCTATTGTACACCTGAAACTAATATAACACTTTAGGCTAACTTGACTGGTATTAAAATACACAATAAAAAAGATTTTTCTTTCAGTAACCTATTTGAAAAAGCTTTGATACACAATGTTCATATGCCCTACTTGGGAGTACTTGCTCATCAATATTTATTCATTCTATGGCTCCAATTCAAATTCCACTAAATTCTTATATTTATATAAATATAATTTATATAAATATAAATATATAATTTATATAAATATATATAAATATAAATATATAATTTATACAAATTCTTCTATTTTACCTGTTAATCCTAGCCCACAGGAACCACGGTCCCTTTTCATCCAGGATGAGCACCTATGCATTCAAGAGAGTGTAAGCAGAGAAAGATGCTATGTTATAATCCAGAAAGCTATCATCGTGTCTGTTTTAGTATGAGATGGTCATAGAGTGTGGGACAGGTTTCAGAGCTGGTTTGTTCTCTATCCTGGATCACTAATTCAGTGGCCATGACTTTGATCCATTTGGCTACTAGATTTCCTGTGGACGAGCTTGCTTCCAAGTGCATCCATGGAAGACACAAAGGTGGGTGGGCTCAGTGTGGAATAGGAAAAGGGTCAAGTACGACCAGGATAAGATCCCTCCCCTGCTCCAAGAACTGTCATGGGTGCGGGTATGGGAGACCGAAGCAACGGGAAGCCACCAAGCTCCCCAGCTGAATGCTGGGGGCACAGGTCAAGGGATCTCGTGATGTGGGGTGTGGAGGCTGCTCAGAGCTACCTCTGAGAGGGAGAGGGGAAGGAAAAAGAAAGAGAAACTGCCTGCCCCTGGCCCATGCCACCTGCCCACCGCTCCTGGCACACATGTCTACACTGCTGACAGCCTGGTCTCAGGATGGGCTGGCTCGGGTCCCTCAGCACTCAGAGGGGCAGCTGGCTCCAGGGCTCAGGGACATGCAGAGGGTGGTGGCAGGGAAGGCTGGCCCTCCAATGTCATCCCCTCTTTGAGCAGACAGTGCTGAGGACTGCTGAAAACCCACTGAGAGATTTGAAAGACATGCCACGGATGAACTAAGGCACAGAGAAACAGGAAACAATATTGGTTTTTAAGGTCAGAGCTGTCACCTGAGGAAGTATGACAGCTTCCCTGAGGAGGACTGAGGGGAGGGCAGGCCAGGCTGAAAAGGAAGACGTGGCTCTCCTGATTGGGGACCTGCACCCCCCTTCCAGGGCAGCACATCGTCCTCACCTCACAGGGGACCGATGGAAGTGTTCCCTCAGGGGACTGAGAGGGCTGCCTCTTGAGAAGGCTATCCTGGCATCGGCTTGCACAAGGCAGAGGATGAGGGCCAGATGGAGGGAGAGCAGTGGTACCCTGGGGGGCCATGGGACAAGAACAGAGGCTCATCAACATGAAGATGATAAAAATAGGAGGTGGCAGCATGGGAGCCCCTGGCATGAAAGTGCCACTGGCACAGTGCCCACAGCTACAGTGACTGGGTGCCTTCTGTGTCAGGCACGGTTCACTTCAGTGGACTCCAGTTTAGTGCTGACCATAACCCTAGGAAGTGTGCACCACTACCACCCTCCTCTCCCCATGCTGCTGCTAGGGATCACAGTCACCAGATCCCAATTGGTTTTCATGGAAACAGAGCACTGGCTCCCACCACTCCCACTCCCTCTCTGGTGGATGTCCAGTGTGACCCTCGTGTCTGCCAGAGACTGCTGTCTACTTGTCTTCACACAACTCAACAGACAGGAGGGGGTCCCTGAATTCCACAGGTTCTGATGAGACAGATCCATAGGCCCCTCAACCCCACCCACGACCAACACACAATGGCTCACTTGGGACCTTGGCTATTGTCATGAAACTCACCATACCCTGTTTCTGTCACTTCCAACAGAAAGTCAGATTCTGAGGCCCCAATTTACTGTATATCCTGGTTTATGACCTGGGGCCATGCCATGAACCCACATGGCAACTGTTTGTTAAAGAAGGCCACCCTGCACCTCCTGGAAAATGTTTCTAAGGAAGTACATGCCCATCAGGGATACAGTGTGAACAGTGGTACACAGCTGGCATGGTAGTAATCAATAATTCTAACAAGGGTTGACCACCTCCCCCAGCCCCAGTCTCACAAAACCTTCCTCTGTCCCCATGGAAGTCATGGTCTGCCCTCGGAAAATGCCCCAGGAAACTAACCTTTAAACTGAATGCTCCCTTCCCACACTGGTTCAAATCTTGTCCAACCACAATACTATGCAAGTAGAAATCAGTCACAAGAAGAAAATGGGACAGTCACAAATATGTGGAAATTCAACAACATGCTAGTTAACAACCAATAGTCAAATAAGAAATCAAAAGAAAATTTAAAAGTATTTTGAGGGGTTCCTGGGTGGCTCAGTGGATTAAGCCTCTGCCTTTGGCTCAGGTCGTGGTCTCAGGGTCCTGGGATCAAGCCCCACATCGGGCTCTCAGCTCAGCAGGGAGTCTTCTTCCCCCTCTCTCTCTACCTGCCTGTCTGCCTACTTGTGATCTCTCTCTCTGCCAAATAGATAAATAAAATCTTAAAAAAATTAAAAAAAATAAAAAAATAAAAGTATCTTGAGACAAAAAGAGAACTTATACAAAGTTATGGGATGCAGCCTAAGTAGCTCTAAGGGGGAAGTTCATAGAAATTCAGGTCCTCATCAATCCATCTGAAAGCTCTCCAATAACAAACCTAATATACAAGGGATAGAATTGGAAAAAACAAACAAACAAACAAACAAACAAAACAAAACAAACAAAAAAACCAAGCAAAGCCCGAAATCAGTAGACAGAAATAAAAAAAGGAAAGAGGAAATAAATCCAGTGGAGACTAAAAAGACAAAGGATCCATGAAAATATGGGATGCCATTTTTGGGAAGATAAACCACACTGACAAACTTTCAGCTTGACTCGCCAAGAAAGAGAGAGGGCTCAAATACAATGAGGAAAGAAAGATGATTGATTCCCGTCTTACATCAAAGTCCTAGAGGAGAACACAGATAACAACCTCTTCAACCTTGGGCACTGCAACTTCTTGCAAAACATGTCTCTAAAGGCCAGGGAAACAAAAGCAAAAATGAACTATTGGGACTTCATCAAGGTAAAAAGCTTCTGCACAGCAAAGGAAACAATTAACAAAACTAAAAGGCAACCTGCAGAATGGGAGAAGATATTTGCAAATGGCATGCGAAATAAAGGGCAGATAAAGGTCTGGTATCCAAGATCTACAAAGATCTGCTCAAACTCAACACCCAAGAAACAAAGAAACCACTCAAGAAATGGGCAGAAGACGGGAGGGAAGAGACATTTCTCCAAAGAAGACACACAAATGGCCAACAGTCCATGAAAAAATGCTCCACATCAATTCTTGTCAGGGAATTCAAAACCACAATGAGATACCACCTTCCAGCAGTTAGGATGGCTCAAATTAACAGGACAGGAAACAACAACTGTTGGCAAGGATGTGGAGAAAGGGGAACCCTCTTACACTGTTGGTGTAAAACACCAACTCTGGAAAACAGCATGGATGTTCCTCAAAAAGTTCAAAGTAGGGCTGACCTATGACCCAGCAATTGCACTCTTGGGTATTTACCCCAAAGATACAGATGCAGTGAAACGAAGGGACACATGCTCCCCAATGTTCATAGCAGCAATGTCCACAAGAGCCAAACTGTGGAAGGAGCTGAGATGTCCTTCAACAGAAGAATGGATAAAGAAGATGTGGTACATACATACCATAGAATTTTACTCAGCCATCAGAATTTTACTCAGCCATTTGCATCGACATGGGTGGAACTGGAGGGGGTTATGCTAAATGAAATCAATCAAGCAGGAAGGACAATAATCATTTGGTATCACTCATATGTGGAACACAAGGAATAGGACAGAGGACCACAGGGCAAGGAAGGGAAAACTAAATGGGAAGAAATCAGAGAGGGAGACAAACCATGAAAGACTCTTAATCATTGGAAACAAACTGGAGGAGAGGTAGGTTGGGGGGCGGGGTACTTGGGTGATGGGTATTAAGGAGGGGACATGTGGTGATGAGCCCTGGGTGTTACGTGCAACTAATGAATCATTGACCATTACATCAAAAACTCTACCTTGGCTAACTGAATTTAAATTAAAAATGTGAAAAACTTAAAAAAAAGAGAAAGAAACTTGAGTTATTACAAAGAATATCACAAAAATACAAACGATCATTGAGAGTACTATGAGCAAGTAGAGGCCAACACCTTGGACAACCTAGAAGAAATGGATAAGTTCCTGACAACAACCTAGAATGAACCATGAAGGGGAAAAAAAATCTGAACAGACTGATCACTAGTAAAAAGATTGATTCCATAGCCAAATCCTCCCAGGAAACAAATGCCCAAGACCAGACAGTTTCACCAAGGAGCTCTAACCAGATGGTAAAAGAATTAATACCAACTCTTTCCAAACTGTTTTTTTTAAAGGAGAGAAAAGGGATGCCTGAGTGGCTCAGTGGATTAAGCTGCTGCCTTTTGCACAGGTCATGATCCTAGGGTCCTGGGATCAAGTCCCACATTGGGCTCCTTGCTCAGTGGGGAGTCTGCTTCCCTCTCTGCCTCTGTCTGCCACTCTGATGGCTGGTGCGTGCTCTGTCTCTCTGACAAATAAATAAATAAAATCTTTAAAAAAATAAAAATAAAAAAGGAGAGAAGGGCATACGTCCAAACTCTTTTCATGAAGGCAGCAGTACTCTGGCTATGTTCAACTACAGTTAAGTAGTTTCCCTTGAGGGCAGGCTTTGTTGAGGAGAAAGCAGTTTGCTCTGGTTAGTTCTTTTTCTTTTCAATTTTTTTTTTTTTTAGCTTTTTATCACTGTTTTCATTACTGTGGAAAATTTCAAACATTCACTGAAGTAGAAGGAATAGCATAATGACTTCCAAAATACTGAGCATTTTATCCTGAATAATTATCTCAAATTTCCCCCGCCCCTGCCCTAAAAGTGGGGGGAGTTTTCTCCATTACTTATTGAGGAAACCTAGTCAAGCTCCTGGAGGTGTATCTGGTGGGGGCCATTTTATGACTCTTCTCCCCTGGAGTTTTTAGCTCTGAGAGTTGTTTGTGTTGAGCCTCTAGGAACTCAGCAACTGGACCTCGGGTTTTCCACCCTAGTTCTCCTTCAGTGTGATTTCTGGAGTCTTTACTGCGTAACTCCCGTGTCTTCCTGTGTTTGTCTCTCTGGTGTTGGGGGCAGGTGATGTTTGCCCTGTGTCCTGTCTTCTCCTAGCCTGGAAGAGTTACAGATTTTTCAATCTGTTTAGTGTTTTCATTTGTTATAACTTATCAAGAAATTCCAAGTTCTTTACATGTGGAGCTGGGACTGGAAATGAGGGTTTTTTTAAATTAATAGATCATATTTTAGAATAGTTTTGGGTTATAGAAAAATGAAGCAGAAACTGTGAATTTGGTATATATCCTTTTCCTCCACATAGAGTTTCCCTTAGTTTCCCATGGTAGTCATTTCCTGCATTACTGTGATCCCTTTGTTAAAATTGAATCCTTACTGATATACTATCATTTCCTGAGGTACATAGTTTGTGTTAGAGTTCACTCTTGGTATTGTATATTCTGGAAGTTTTGATAAATGAGTAGTATCATGTATATATTTCATTACAATGTGCTACAGAGTATTTTCACTGCCCTGTACTTTCCTTTGCTGTATCTACTTATCTTTCACTTGTGTCCCTAACCCCCACCAATCACTTATCTTTATACCATTCCATATATATGTCTTCTCAGAATGTTGTTTAGTTGGAAGGATACTGTATGTAGTCTTTGTGGACAGGCTTCTCCATAATAAACATTTAGGGTTTCTTCCTGTTTTTTCAAAACTTGATAGTTTGTTTCTTTTTATTGCTGGATAATTTTCTATTGTTAGGATGTACCAATTTATCTGTTCACCTGTTGTATGACATTTTGGTTGTTTCCAAAATTCTACAATTATGCAGGAAGTGATAGAAACTTTACATGCAGCTTTTTGTGTGAACACAAGTTTTCAACTCATTTGAGTAAATATTTAGAAGAGTAACTGATGGATATTGTGATAAGACTGTGACAAACTTTGTAAAAAAACTTCCAAACTGTATTCTACATGTAAGCAGTTAGACCATTTTCTTTCATGCAAGCAATGAATGAGAATTTCTGTTGCTGCACATTCTCATCAGTATTTTGGTGTTGTCTGAGTTTTGGGTTTTAATCATTCTACATGTATAGTGGTATCTTGTTGTTTTAATTTGCAATTCCCTAATGCTGTAAGACACTGAGCAGCTTCTTCTGTGCTTGCATTTGCCCTTTATTTTTTCTTCTCAACTTGTGTCCCTTTTATGTACTTTTTTTTCTTACTATGTTAGCAAGGACTTCCAATACAATGCTTAGTAAGGGTAGTGAAAGGGGATTGCCTTGCCTTGTTGATGATATTTATTTTAAAGATTTTATTTATTTATTTGACAGAGATCACCAGTAGGCAGAGAGGCAGGCGGGGGGTGGGGGGAAGCAGGCTCCCCCCTGAGCAGAGAGCCTGATGTGGGGCTCCATCCCAGGACCCTGGGATCATGACCTGAGCTGAAGACAGAAGCTTTAACCCACTGAGCCACCCAGGTGCCCCTTGAGTGGAGATTTTAATATTATAATGAAGCAGAGGTAGGATGAAGGGAAGGGGGCTCTGGGCATGTTCCGAGAGACCATGTAAACTAGATGGAGCACTGGCTGTGATGAGCACTGGGTGTTGTATGTAAATGATGAATAACTAAATTTTACACCTGTAAAATATTACACTGTAACTATAATATTACACTGTATGTTCACAAACTGGAATTTAAATGACAGGTTGACACTAAAAAATAAGCAAAATAAAAAGTAAATAATAAACTAGATGGAGTGTGGGGCTCCTTATCTCAGGTAGGGAATGCAGGGCCTCGCTTACTTATGACCCAGCACTGGGGCTTTTCTACTCATTTAGTGTCTCTGATATGGCTAGTCTCTTTCCTTGTCTGATAGACTGTTCATTTTTTTGCAGTCCCTTTTTCCCCTTAAAGTCCTTAATAACAAGATTTTTGTTTTTGTTGTTGTTGTTGTTGTTGTTGTTGGTGGTGGTGGTGGTGTAATTTTGACACTTTCTAGTAGTTCTGCAACACATGTGCTTGGGCAAGTAGAGTATAGATCACAGAAAATAGCTGGGAGCCTAAAATAACTTTGTGTCACAGACGCTATGTCTCCTGGGGCACCTGGGTGGCTTAATGGATTATCCAGCTCTCTGCTCAGCAGGGAGCCTGCTTCTCTCTCTGCCTGCTGCTCAGCCTACTTGTGATCTCTCTCTCTGTCAAATAAATAAATAAAATCTTTTAAAAAATGTTGATACAGCCTTATATACCTGGAATCCATTCCACCCGTTCATGGTGTATCACTGTTTTCATACAGGGTTGAATTTTATTTACTAATGGATTGTTGTAGGTTTTTTATATCTGTTTTCATGAAACATCTTGGTTCGTAGTTTCTTTTCCTTTTTTTTTTTTTTCCTGTTGCCATCCAGTTTTGTTATTGGAGTAATACTGACCTCACAGAATGACTTAGGAAGGGTTTGCTAGCTATTTTTTGGGTAAATGGTAGAGAACTGGTATCATTGTTGTTGAAATGTTTGTCAGAATTCACTGGGGAAACCACCTGCAACAGGTAATTTCATTTAGGAAGGTTGTTAATCCCTGAACTGGTTGTCTTAATGGAGATCTATTCAGATTCTACATCTTCTTGTGGGGGTTTCTTTAGATGATGACTTTGAGGGAATGTTCTATTTCATCAAGTTACCAGATTGGTGGGCATAGAGTTGTTAATAATACTCATTTACTAATGTTGCAATGTTCATGGGATCAGGAGTGATGGGCACTTTCCAATTTCTGGTATTTATAACTTGTATCTTTTTTGTAATTTTTTTTCTTTGGTAACCTGATTAGAGGCTTACAAATTTTACCATTAAAGAAAACTGAAAAAGCAGTGGTCCATCGTTTGTTTTGGTGAAGTCACAAGTGTTAGCCTGGCTAAAAGCAGGAGGTAGAAAATACACCTAGTGAAGTTGCTTTGGGAGAACAAGTTTGAGACAGAATGTTAATACTGCAAGTGAGATGTTACTAATTTCATCTTACTAATGACTATAAGAAGTAGAATTCTAAAAGGAGTCTAGCTGTTGGCAGTCAAGGACTTACTGAAAGAAATCAAACAGATTTTCTAGAACAATCAGCATGGAAATTTGGTACTGTTTCTTTATAAAATCATAACAGATTAGTTTGAGAAAGGCAATGAGTAACATTTTGCTACTTACAGTGCTGTCTTGGGCAAAGAGAACATAAAAGGAAGCATGTTTATACAATTCATTCCTAATATATGTACGCTAATTTAGTTCTTAAGGAATATTTTCATTTGGACATCCCATTTCAGATTTCCTATAAACTGGTCCAATTAACAGAGCCTAGAAAAATGGAACCAACTATCTGAGCTACAACCATTTGTAAAATGTAAAAAAATAACATTTGTTTTTGTAATTCGTGGAGAATTTTGTTGATTTCTGCAGCAGAAAAGTTGTGTAGTACAGGATGAGGGAAAAAGAACCATTAAAACTATTATTGTCTACAGAAATCCTAACCTTCCCAATATTTTATGTATACTGTGCATTTTTTGTCATTAAAAAATGCTATCACCCTGGGCACATCTGATCTTCATAATGTTGTGAGTTAGACCACATTTCTAGACTCAAAATTTTAGAGTCTAGAAAACTTATAGAGGTAATTTTCTAGCTCCTAGGAAAGATGAGGAAAGACCTAGGTCTTTTGATAATACAGCTAGTATTTTTAATTACACTAACTTTTTTGAAATGCATTATGCATTAATTATGTAATTTTATCTGGTTTATATTTATATTAGTCACTTAAATAGCAATACAAGAAATGAAAACGTTCTTCAAAGAAATACTGTTATTATTAACTTCTTCATTGGTTTGAGAAGACCATAAATCATTCAGAAACCAGACTATGTGTGGTCATAAAAAGGACATAGATCACCTTGATTTTTAGAAAATATCACTGCCTCTGGCTTCCTGATGTGTATCATAAGCGACATTTAAGATACAAAGGAAATACTAGCATTTATTTCTGCTCTACACCACACATTGTGACACTTGATTTTATTTTCATTAATTTTCACCTACAAGATTTACATATCCTCTGATGTCCTTATATAAGATTAAAATCTTTTAGAGGACAAAAACTTGTTTTTTCTTTTAACACATTCACCATGATTTTAAGAACAAATGGTAGGTGTGTAAAAGTTTTAATTCATTAAGTGACCAAATAAATGTAACTTTGACTTTTCTTACCAAAATTTGTGCTTAATTTGTGTTTTAATTTTGTTAAAAAGGTACTAGTATATGCAGAGGCTAAACTTAAATTGTATTTAAAAAATTGTATTTAAATTGTATTTATTTCTATGCATGAGAATTTTGCTTCTGATTAAGGAGTACTGAATGAATAGCCCTTCTTGTGTTCTATATTGACTTTTTTGGAGATTACCTATTACTATAATATGTATGTATCTATCAAACAAAAATAAAAACACAGTTCTTTTTATTTAAATTAAATTAAATTTATTTAAATTTAATTAATTTATTATATTTATTTATTTTTAAAATTTCTTTTCAGTGTTCCACATATGTACCATAGTTTCCTGATAGTAGAGAGATCACACTGAAATGGAGATCAGCTGCTACATTTAATTTTGGAAAACCTCAGATAATATTGATATTGACAAGAGTTGGAGGGGTGTGTGTGTGCGTGTGTGTGTGTGTGTGTGTGTTTGTGTTTATATATATGGAAAACATGAGAATGAGAGCCTTAAATGATTATTCCTTATGACATTATTCCTTATGACATTATTCCTTATGACATTGTGATGGTTGTTGTTCAGTCTTTGTAATATCTTATTTTCAAAATATCATTCTGCTTCTTATTTTCTTAGTTATTAAAATATTATTTTGAGGTATAATTTGACTTTAGGACTATTGACTTACTGAACTAGCTATACGATCTTGGATACACTGCTTAATTTCCCTGGTAAGACTGAAACATGTTGTCTTGTTCCCGATCATGGGTAAGGTGGTCTGTATTTCAGCATTAATTATGGTATCAGCTATAGCTTTTGGCTTCAATTTTGTTTTTGAGATTTAATTTATGAGGTTACCATTATTCTTAATGTACTGAGCAATTTTATCATGGATGTATGTTGCCTTTTCTCAAGGGCATTTGCCACATCTTTTGCAGTTAGCATATCATATTTCTCCTTTAATTTTAATGGAATAAATTAAATATGTAGAAGGTTTTCTTTATCATGTTGACAACTTTGATTGACTCTGGGATTATTTTGTTCAACTAGCTTCATTAAGAATTTTTTAAAAAAGATTTTATTTATTTATTTGACAGAGAGAGAGATTACAAGTAGGCAGAGAGGCAGGCAGAGAAAGAGGGGGAAGCAGGCTCCCCACTGAGCAGAGAACCCAATGTGGGGCTCAATCCCAGGACTCCAAGATCATGACCTGAGCTGAAGGCAGAGGCTTAACACACTGAGCCACCCAGGTGCCCCAAGAATTTTTTTTTCTTTGTTAAGTAATCTCAATACTCGATATGGGGTTTGAACACAAATCACAAGTCACATGCTCTACCCACTGAGCCAGCTAGGTGTCCCTCAACTAATGTGGAAGTTTATATCCTATATTGGACTCGTTTTTCCTTTTTCTTTATTGCATTTAATGCTATAACCATTGATTGGCTTATGAGACAACTTTTAATAAGTTGTGTTTTCCTCAATTATTTATGAGGTTTTTTATTTTCAGACCTATGATCCACTAGAAATAGATTGTATAATCTTCAAGCATGTGGAAATTTTCTAGACTTATACTACTTAGTGACTTAGAATTGGATACTGCTGTAGTACAGAACAAATTTTGTACAAATTCTCTTCTAACAAAATATGACCTGTTTTGTGGCTCAGCATATGGCTTTTATCACTGAGTATTTCCAGTACATTTGAGAGAAATGTATATTTTACCAATATTCGGTCTGATGTTACATAATATCAGTTGAGTCAAAATGGTACAGTTCTTCCAATCTGCTATATATTTACTGACTTCCTTTGCTTAATTAAAGACTGGAGGAAGGATATTAATGAGGCCAAGTACTAATTTATGAAGAGGTTTTTTAGTTTAGTTTTTTTTTGAGGTTATTGTATTTACATGTTTTTATTCTTCCAGGCATTGCTAGATATTCAGAATTAGTTTTCTATATGGTACTTTTCTCTTGAGTCTAAAGAAATTTCTTTAATAGACTTTATTAAAAGAATATTAAAAGAATATATACTTTTCTCTTCAGTCTAAAGAAATTCTTTTAATAGACTTTATTAAAAGAATACTAAAAGAATATATAATTAGCAGGTCTGCTGGAGATAAATTCTTCCACATTTTGTCTGAAATGTATGTATTCATTGATCTTCATCTGCTATTTACAGTTCTCTTGAAAGCCCCCCAAAATAAATCTTAATGCCTAATGTGATTTTTTTATTGTAGCATTTCCATTCAGTGCTTTTGAAAATTTCCATCTCTTTATTGAAAAGCATTATTTATTCCCTCACAATGCTTACTTCTCTAAATTATTTGACACATTAATCCCAATTACCTTAATCCATTTCTGGTAATTCCAACATCTGGACATTTCTGGGTCTGATAACATTATTATGATAGTAATATGTTCTCACATTTCTTAATATTTCATTAAATGTGAGGGACTTTGTATGAAAAAAACTGATAATTTTTTCCCATAAAAATGAGACCATTTCATCTGCCAAGTTACTCATCTGAGATTGAAGGTTAGAGGGCCTGATGCCTGTGTAAGGTTCAGCCACTTGTTAACTTTCTCCTGTTCCTCTACGTACATCCTTACTCTGCCAGGCCCCTTGCAGTGCCTTGACAAGTGACCCTTACTTCTGCCTCAACTCCAGGGACAGACAGACAGTCATTCCCCATGTTTAAATTTCAGCTGTTTCCCTCATAACAGCATTTAGGGAGGTTTCTTCCTCCTCTCACTTCTCTGTTAAAGGTTAAGTCCACCATGGGTCTCATCTAGCAGGGGACTTGTTACTTTTCTGTATTCACAGGGTTCATATTCCCATGTCCATTTTATAATGGTGTAGAATAACTATGATTTTGAGTATGATTTGTCTTGAAATAATTACTGGGTCTCATGTGGCATTCTTTAGGGATTCTTTAATAGCCTGGTACTATTTTAAAATGGCACTTGGAGATCTGGTCTTAAATTAGTTGTACTTGAAACTACTGTGAAAATGTGTATCTGTACTTGTGCTAAAATACCCACTGTGGGTATTTTAGTCACCCCTATCTGTGTCCCCAAAACTTACAGTTTCCTTGAGGAAACTGTTGGGTATGGAAGAAGAAAAAGGAAAAGACCATGTAACATCTATACTGAGAAATACAGGCTTATGTTTTCTAAGGAATCAGGCAATAAGGCTTCCCAACTGAGTCTAATAGACACTGCAAAAAATACAGAGTAGATAAGTTTGGGGCCACTCTGTATAAACATTCGTTGTTGCTATTAGAGTAAAAATGAGAACGAGTCATCTTATAGGAGGTCATTAAGTGGACAATTCTTATATCTTGCCAAATAGGTATTAATCAAATTATTCTGATTATATACTATGCAAATCAAAAAAAGGGACAATCACCAAAAAACAACAGCAAACATATAAAGGACATCGGGGTATTTCTGCTTGACCAATAAAAAGACCTGTCAATCCGAAAAGAGGGAGCCAGGCCATACTTTAGAAAAGATAGTTGATTAATAATTAGAAGACAACTAATTTTGGTGAAGACCTATTGTTTTATTTTTACTTTTGTGTCCCTTGCCTCAGGAGACATATCTAGAAAGAAGTTGCTATAACCAATGTCAGAGTTTACTTCCTGAGTTCTCCTATAGTACTTCCATAGTCTCCTATGGTTTTATGCCTTGTGTTTAGGTCTTCAAACCATTTTGAATTAATTTTTGTGTATGGTATAAGAATATGGTCCACTTCCATTCTTTTGCATGTCATTATCAAGTACTTTGTCAAAATAAAAGCTTCTGCACAGTGAAGGAAACAACAAACTAAAGGCAAATTACAGAATAGGGTAAGATATTTGCAAGTGACATATATGATAAAGGGTTAGTATCCAAAATGATAAAGGGTTAGTATCCAAAATGTGTAAAGAACTTAAACTCAAAACCCCCAAAATGAATAATCGAGAGACATGAATAGCCCTTCTTCCAAAGAAGACATACAAATGGCCAACAAGCACATGAAAAGATACTCAGCATCAGTGATCACTAGGGATATACAAAACTATGATCAGCTATCGACTGAAACCTGTCAGAATGGCTGACATCAAGAACAGATGAAATAACCGGTGTTGGCAAGGATGTGGAAAAGGGAAACCCTCTTGCATTGTTGGTGGGAGTGTAAAATGCTGCAGCCACTCTGGAAAACAGTATGAAGTTTGTTCAAAAAGTTAAAAATAGAACTACTGTACAATTCAGCAATTTTGCTACTAAGTATTTACCCAAAGAATCCAAAAATACCAATTCAAAGGGGTCCA
>NC_137894.1:35258194-35296746 GCF_963455335.1 Martes martes
CTGGAACGGTTTTATATGTAATTTATCTCAGTGTGTATTTGTTTAATCCTAGGTCGCTAAACTGATGAATGCATGCACTAGAGTACAGCCCCACACCAACGTGTATCTTTCTTTGTGCATCTCTCCAGTAAGAGAGTGGATGAAAAGATCAAGTTGGGAAAGTATCAAGTTCCATTAATAAAGATTTGGAGTGTGCCCAGAACAATAGATATTTTAATGAAGAAACATGGAAAAGTATAAACCACTTGAATGAAAATTATAAACACCAATTTCAATATTGTTTACAACTGAATTTGGAAAGAGGTATTTAACCTGTATCTATGAAATGTAAACATGGGAGATAAGTCTTCTAGGATGCTCATGGAGAAAGAAGCAATGTACTGGCGTTTCAAATTTAAACGTAGTTCAATAGTAGGTAATAACTTAAAACTTCTCTGTCAACAAAGAATGATTTGGGCTATTTCCTGAGTATAGACACCATCTCAAATTTTGTTTAAAAAAAGTGTAATGGGGCACACAGTGTTTTCTCTAAATTAATGAAATAATGTGGTACCAGAGAAGTGACCTTCATCTGTTTTATTCATAAAGTATTACTCAGAGCAATTCCATTAAATATTCTCTACTCATCTTTGTAACATTATATTTTTGGTAGAAATATTCCTAGAAACCTACACTTTAGTCTATTTGGCCCAATAATAGTGACTCTTAAAAAAAATTACAATTCTTAGCTTTACTTGAAATTATTATTGGCATGTAGCAGACCTTAGACTTTTACTTTTAAACACGAATCTGGTTGAACTCAAGATCAGTCCGTGAAGTGACTGCCTTCCACTCAGGTCATGATCTCGAGGTCCAGGGATCCAGCCCTGCATCAGGCTTCTTGCCCAGTGAGGAGTCTGCTTCTCCTTCTCCCTCTCCCTCTGTGTGCTTGCTTGCTTGCTCTCTCTCTCTCTCTCTCTCAAATACATACATAAATCTTTAAAAAAACAAAACAAAACAAACAAACAAAAAACCCCCTGCATTCCTTACCCCAATTTGGAAATGGAATTAAAGCAGAGAAGAAAAAAAAAATCAACTATATTTTTGGAGTCTGAACCAAGGGAATATTTCCAGGAAGAAGAGCAAAACTTCATCTCTGCTCCCCAACCCCACCCCAGGTCCGAGGGAAGTGTTGGAAAGTAAGAAAGATAAGGAAGCAGTTAGAGAGATACAGATGAAGAATGGCCGAACATCGATCATTCTTTGATGCTTGGTGATGGGTACATGAGATTTTGCTTTACTGCTTTGCTTATTTTTAATATATTTGACAGTTCCATTTTTTTAAACAAAGTGTGTTTTGGAGAGCAGACTGCGAATATAAAGGATGAATGTGTGCTAGAGGAAAACGTAAATGCTATTTTTAAATTCTCAAGATGGCTAGAGAACCGTCCACTTCCTTAGGGCTTCTTAGACTTTCCCTTTAAGGCGGTACTAGCCCAGGAAGGTTAACACTTTCTAGAGACGAAGGAGTTAGCCCAACATTGTTCTACTTCAAGTCCAAATGCCTTTGAAATTTTGTTTTCTCCTCCAAATGTGATTTTGCATTTTAGTTTGTATCCATTGGGTTTCATCTAAAGATAATGTTTTAAATTATTATCATCATGGGAAAATGTTTTCCACCTGTTTGATTAGTTGGATGGACAAGCTGCCACCATGAGATATGTCCAGAGACCTACGTAGAGGAGTATCACATGTAAGAATCATGGTCCCCAATCAAAGTAATGATGCAGGAATTTCTTTCTGTAAATTTGCTCTCCAAGAACTTTAAAACCGAGAGGAAATTATTACTCAGAGTTCTCATACTCAAAAAACATCCCAAGGTTTAGGTTGCTTTGTATCCATACAATAAAACCCTTATACTAAATTAACATCAAAGTACATCCTATGTTCTTTTTTAGATTAGCTGTGTTTGCCATTCACTGATTAGGGATGAATTAGTGGTGTCATCTTGGAGTCCCCAGCAACAATGCCATCAGATCCACTGTTGGGAATATCCCTCACATGCTTGAATCTTTTCACTGGATTCAAGTTATGCTTCAAGCTTCCTATTTTTGGTCACCATTTTTTTAATTGAAGTATAATTCATGTACAGTGTTATTTTCATCTCAGGTGTTAATAATAATGCCATTATTTCTATGCATGATTCAGTGCTCACCACAAGCGTAGTCACTGTCTGTCACTATACAAAGTTATTACAATATTATTGACTGTATTCCCTATGCTATATTTTTCATCACCCTGACATTTAAAAAAATTTTTTAAAAGATTTATTTATTTATTTTAGAGAGAGAAAGAGAGCGGGGGGAGGGGTAGAGGGAGAGAGAATTTCAAGCTGACTCCACAATGAGCATGGAGCCCCATCTGGAGCTCGATCCCAGGACCCTGAGATCATGACCTGAGCCGAAACCAAGAGGCACTTAATTGACATAGTCACCCAGGTGCCCCCTTATTTTTTATAATTAGAAGTTTATACCTCTTAATCCCCATTATCTACTTCACCCATCCCCCCACTCACCTCCCCTCTGGGAACCACCAGTTTGTTCTTTATATTTAAGAATCTGGGTTTTTTGATTGTTCATTTGTTTTATTTAATAGATTCTGCAAAGAAGTGAAATCATATGTTATTTGTCTTTCTCTGTCTGACTTATTTCACTTAGCATTAGACCCTCTAGGTCCATCCATGCAATTTCAGATGGCAAAATCTCTTTATTTTTTTAATGACTGAGTAATATCCCATCGTATGTTTATTACACCACATCTTCTCTATCCATTCATCTACTGGTGGACATTCAGGCTGCTTCCATATCCTGGCTATTACAGATAATGCTGTGATAAACATAGGGGTGCAGTATCTTTGGAATTAGTGTTTTTGTTTTCTTTGGGTAAACACCCAGTAGTGGAATTACTAGATCGTATGGTATTTTTATCTTTAATTCTGTAAAGACCCATTTCTAAATATGCTCACACTCACAGGTTCCGGATGGGCATGAATTTTGGGGAGACACTGTTCGGCAGAGCAATGTCTCTGTAGCTACATACACGTGAAGCATGCACAAAGGCCCAGTGGTGTTCATTCCACTCCTCCTGTGTTCATAGGGCACTTTCTGTTCTACGGAGTATGTGTGTGCGGTGTGTGTATGTCTTGATTGTGTTTCTTTGTCATGGTTGTTTGGGGGTTTTTTGCAGTCTGGTGACCAGGGCTGTAAATCCTTGAGGCCTGTTTTAGGGGTAGCGCCAGGCCAGCAAGTGGGCTAGCATTCTGCATACACCTGGCTGCCGTCACCTTCCTCCCTCAAACCAAGCAGGTTACCCTTCCTAGGGTATCACCTCTTACTACATAGGAAGGACGCTCTTTTTCAATGTGTTCTGATCACCCACACAGAATCCCGAATGTAGGTTCCTAACACAACTCCGTGCGGTCACCCCAGATGTTCCTTAGTGAGAATGTTTGGGGCAAAGCTGACCAGAACGTCCAGGAGGCAGGAGAAGCTGAATTCTCATCTCATCTCTGACATTTTTTTTCTGACATATTATTTTTAGACCGCTCCAATTGTCTCTGTTGATGCCGGGGGCAGAGGGGGATGCATGCTTGCAAACAAGTTGCCACCTTTGACCTACATTTGTGGGCCCTGATGAAATACTTCTCTTCTTACTATTGATAGGGTAGCTGTTTTTAAAAATGAACTTTCTTGGCTTTGCCAACAGATACTCATTGACTTTTTTCTAAATACCAGCTATTTGCTGACCCTGTGGACCATAAAAAAAAACCAGTCCCCACAGGACGAGGAGATCAGATAAGTGAACTGAGGCAAGCGTATGTCATGGAGTATTATGCAGCATTTAGAAAACTCCAACAGTCATTACAGAGACAAAGGTAGACCTTAAAAGCAAAAGGTTGTTGGAAACATGGTAAATTTACGTGAATTCTGCATACACATATATTTCACATCTGTGTAGGTGCTTGCTGGGGTGGGCAGGGTGATGGCAGTGGGAATCCAGCATGAAGGGAAAAAGTAAAATAAGCTGTGAGGCAAAGAGGGAACGGAGACAGGAGGCCACTGGGCGAGAGGAGTGGAGGGGACCCCTGTGGCAGCAAAGGGGATGATATGGCTGAGGAGAGATCAGCTAGCAGGGAGAAAGATAGGAATGGGCAGAAGATCATTGCCAAACCTTGAACCTGAGCAGTGGGAGAACAATGTTTTAAATGGAGGGGTTAGGGGCGCCTGGGTGGCTCAGTGGGTTAAGCCTCCACCTTTGGCTCGAGTCATGAACTCCGGGTCTTGGGATCAAGTCCCACATCGGGCTCTCTGCTTAGCAGGGAGCTGTTTCCCCCTCTCTCTGCCTGCCTCTCTGCCTACTTATGATCTCTCTCTCTCTCTCTCTCTCTCTCTCTGTCAAATAAATAAATAAATAAAATTAAAAAAAAAAAAACTTTAAATGGAGGGGTTAGGAAGCAGGCTCATTTAGGGGGAGAAAGATATTAAGTTTATCCCTAGATGAACTGAGCTATAGTGAGGCCCTTTGCTGCAGTTAGCTTCTGGAATTCTTTCCGAAGTAAAGTACTAAACATGGTCTTTCCCTGCTCCTGGGGAGTAGACAGTGGAGTCACGAGGAGAAGAGTGGCCCTGAGACTGCACCACCCCTGGGGCCTCCATGGTGGACCTGCTGCTCCCGAGGGTGGGAAGACGCATGGTAGCTACTCAGCAACTGTGGTGTGAATGAGCTTTGGGATTTCTTATTCAGCAGCCAGCATTACCTCCAAATAGATTTCCACTGTCACTATCCCAATCAACATCTTTTCACGGCTCCCCAGTGCCACAAGCCAACCCTGCAGTCAGCTCAAGGTCTCCCCTTCCCACCTCATGTCCCTGCACAACCCCACTCCACTCCAGCCCCCAGTACCCAGGATGCCCTGGCTTTAGCATCCCACGCTGCCCCCCACCCCTCAAAGGTCAGGCCTGTTCCTGCCCTGGCCTTTGTCCACACCGTTCTCTGTCCCCAGATGCCCTCCCCTGTGCTTTGCCTGGGGAACTCACCCTGCCAATCCCTGCTCAAATGTCACGTCCTCTCCAAAATCCTGTGTGTATCCAAGGAAATTCTGACAGCCTCTCTGTTCACATGTATTAGTATGTGTTGAGCTCCTGAAGCTGTGGGTTATCTTTGTAATCACCCCCCAACCCAGTGCCATGTCCTGCTTACCTTATTACTTAAACCATAGATGGTATCTATTTCATACAGCCTTATTTGGGGCTTAAAAACACACAAGGTTTCTTTATAGTTAGTAAGTAGTCAAAGGAAATTTGGAGTCAAAATTAATCAAATGTTAATATTGTAAAGAATGAGAATTAGCCATACTTAGCTATAATTTAGCAGTGAAATAAGAACAAAGACTTGGCATTTCCCTTTATTCAACCTGTGATTGTAGCATGCCAAAGAGAGAGCCAACCTCTTTTTCTTATACTCTGATTTTCAGTCCAACTGTGTTACATCATGTTTTAGAAAATCACATAGGCTCAATTCTTTCCAAACCCAAAATGCCAAAGCAAATCTGAACTGAAAAATTACTGTGTGATATGTACATATATTTATTTAACAGAAACCGTAATTTGGATACTTTGTCAAACTGGACCCAGATCTCCCTAAAGAGAAATGCTTGTGTTTTTGCATTGTTTTTTTTTTTTTTTTTAAACAGCACTTTTTATGCATCAATGCACGTATTTACCATTGTGGTCAGGAGGCATGGAGGACATTTTTGAGATTGGAATTCTTAAATGGGGTTATTCAGATATAAGCTGGACTTGAAGGAGTTTCCAAGAATCTCTTATCTCAGTTCCAAGGTTAAAATACGATAGATGAGAACAATACAGCTCAAAACTCATTTCTATTCAGCAAGTATTTATTAAGTCCCAGTCAATTGCCCAATAGTGGACAAAAATGCATATGTCACAGTATTTGCCTTTAATACACTCTTCTTCTAGCAAGGGGAGCACATCTATAAGTGCAGGGAAATGAACAGTAATAGAAAGCAACCATGACATACATGTTTGCATAGATGCTACTTTCTCTGTCCCTATCAAATCTGGACTCTAAGCATTCTTCATATTCAGATCCTACAACTGATTCTGAACCACGTTTAACCTTTGGCAATTTTGAGGGGTGATGGGGTCAGTGGCAGGATTTAGTGTGAGCTGTGCACATGGCCTGCTTTTAGCACGTTCATCCCTGGCAGTAGACATTCACAGCCTAACAAAGAATAGCGGGGCTTTGTCCCAGTTTGTTGTTTGATTATACACATAGATTTCCCTTCATCAAGTTACGTACCTCTAGCAGTTATCCCCTAAAAGTTAACTTGAAGCTTTTAAAAAACCAACATGGACCTCCAGACAGAGATGCCAGTCGAGCCTGTTGCTAGGGGCGTGTTTCTGCAGACAGAGCCAGGAAACACACGCATGTAGAGGCACCCATGTGTACACAGATGTAAAAATGTGCACACTCCCATACACACATCTAAATGCACGTATAAATATGCACATACACGTCCATGATTTCAAGATGGTGAATTCACACTATCTCAAAGTCAAATCCATCGCCACAGGGTACTATCTGGTCTTCCTTCATTTCATTTTTTATTTCTTCTCCACAGTGACATCCTTGGCTCCCAACAACAACTCTAGGGTACGACCACTTTAGAAAAGTGTTTGGCAGAGCCCACTGTAACTAAGCGTGTGTGTGGTGTGTGTGTATGTGAGTGTGTGTGTGTGTGTGTGTGTGTGCGCGCGCACGCTTAGTTACATATACATGCATATCCATAATCCAGTAATTCTTCTGGGTATGTGGCCAGTAGAAATGAGGACTTCTATCCAGCAAAAACATACACAAATGTTTAAAGCAGTTTTACTCAGAAGAGCCAAAAACTAGAAACAACCCAAAAGCCAATCGGTAATAGAGAAAACAAATAAATGGTGGCATATTCATATAATAGTAAGTTACTATGAAAAAAAAGAATTAGTGATAAATGCAACAATTTGGATGAATCTCATGGGCATAATGTTAGGTAAAAGATGTCCAGCACAAAAGAATATGTATGGTATTAATTTCATTTATTTGAAATACAAAAATGAGCAAATTGTGGTGCTAGATGGCACAGTAGTGATGAACCTTGGGTCTTGTAGGGACAGAGTAGTGACTTGGGGGGAGGCAAGAGGTTGCCTTCTGGAGGTCTAGAATGGTCTTTATCTTTATTCAGGTAGTAGTAAGACAGGTGTAATACAAATGTAAAAATCATCAGGCAGGGCACCTGGGTGGCTCAGCCAGTTAAGCAGCTGCCTTCAGTTCAGGTCATGTTCTCAGGGGCCTGGAATGGAGCCCAGCATTGTGCTCCCTGCTCAGCGGGGAATCTGCCCCTCTCCCCACCCATGCCGCCCCCACCCCCACTCCTGCTTGTGCTCTCACTCTCTCTTGAAATAAATAAAATATTTTTTAAAAATATTCCAAAATATCTGTAACAGCTGTAATATATGTGTTCATAATACATATACGATTTCTATTGGTAACACAGTCATGGTACTGCTAATATTATGATTGCTTGCCAAATTTATAATGGAAGGCTACAATAAGTTTGTAACTGACAGGCTCCTCCAGGGTGGTCATATGAAGTGAAGAGGTGTGCTCCGTTTTCAAGGTTATCCACATTAGCTGACATACTCTGAGACTCATTTGGGTTTTGCCCACATGTGAGCTCCCATGAAAGCTCACAGACAGGAGCGAAAATGGCAGGGCTGAGGCCCTCCAGCTGGCCTTGTGGTGGCGACCAGTGATGTCTGACCCCTTTGCCCTCAAGCTTGTTATGCTACTTCCCAGATAGCTTCTAAGAACGGCTGAAACTTGAAATTTTGTTAGCAGGAGGAACTCAATTTTCATTTTCCGAAGGAAAAAACAGGGACAACTGGGTAGTTCAGTTAGTTAAGGGTCTGCCTTCCTCTCAGGTCAGGATCCCAGGGATCCTGGGATCCAGCCCCACATCTGGCTCCCCGCTAAGTGGGAAGCCTGCTTCTCCCTCTCCCCCTGCCTGCAGCTCCTCCTGCTTGTTCTTTCTCTCTCTCTCTCTGACAAATAAATAAAATAAAATCTTTTTTTTTTTAAGGAAAAAAAACAGATGTCTAGATCATAGTAATCTGTTGGCTATAAAGAAACCAGCTTTTTCGTTGGATGTGGGAATCAGTGGTTGGGTTGGCAACGGTGGGCATTAAATTGTGGGATAGGGGCGCCTGGGTGGCTTAGTGGGTTAAACCTCTGCCTTCGGCTCAGGTCATGATCCCAGGGTCCTGGGATCGAGCCCTGCATCGGGCTCTCTGCTTAGCGGGAAGCCTGCTTCCCCCTCTCTCTCTGCCTGCCTCTCTGCCTACTTGTGATCTGTCTGTCAAATAAATAAAATCTTAAAAAAAAAAAAAAAGATTGTGGGATAAAGTGTCTGAGAAGCAGGGCGTGGATGAGTAAGCGATTCCTATATGAATCTTGGAAAAGAGCATTGTTGGTGCAGATAGTTAAGTCCAAATACGTATGCCCAGTGTTGACAGCTAGAACGAATAAAATCCATATGTCAGATGAAAGTGGAGATTTCCTCATATTGACATAGCTATGACAAGCTTCACCAAACTTTGACCTTCTGTGAACACACCCACTAGCAGGAGCCATGAGTCACCTGCACCTTTTTGTGGGGTAGTTCTGGACACTATTACATAGCCCTGAAACTGCTTACAGGCACGTAAATTGTAGGTGCGGCTGCTTTCAATATGCAAGCCCAGGTGGGGGCTAGTGCTGGACCTATTTCATAAGCTAACCTGTGGGCATATGGAACCAGGCCCGTGTCTGCTAAAAATCTCACACGCTTTGCTATTATATGGTGAAAGTTTCATCTAAACCCCAAGAGTGGGTGCTTGGGTAACAGTCGTAGATGGTAAAAAAAATTCGGGGTCTCTGTGTTTTATTTCCTGGGAAGCCTATGAAGTTCTCCCCTGTGCAGTATTTCAAATGGTTTTTAATGGATTTTTTTGGTTTACAGATAACAACCTCTTCAAGGTGGCCATTAAGAGCAATAAAAGCTTAGCCAGAACTTACCTCAGTTTTGAGCTTTGGATGCTCTGAATGGGATTTTAAGAAGAGCCAAAAAAGAAAGGGAAAATATGTATATCCCTCAGGAGTATTTCTGCTTGTACCATGTCTTTTATGTTAACTGAAAAAGATATGTTTTAAAGAAGGTAATCTCTGTGTATGGTAAAACAAATTTTAAATGGCAATAAAAAAGATATAAAATGCAAAATAAATGTTTCCCTTCTCATCTCCCATCCCAACCTAAACCCTAGTTCCTATTCCCAAATGTTAACAGTTTTATGACTTTCTCTGAAAAGTTTTGTGTGTGCATACATGTTTTATGTATATGCTCTGACTTAAAAGTATACACAAATGAGATCATACCAAATACACTGTTCTGCATTTTGGTTTCATTTAAAAATTTATCATGGAGTTCTTTCCATACCCCTATACACAGACCTATCTTGCCATTTTGGGGGCTGCATGGAACCACTGCATAAACATTCAGTATGACAAATTATGTAAGCAATTCTCTACTGAGGGGTATTTGGGTTGTTCGGGGTTTTCTCTATTAAAAAAATCTGCAGGGAATATCCTTGTTACAAACACTTTTGTATACTTAAAAAAGTATATCTCTCAAAGTAGTCTCCTACAGGTACAATTTTAGGTCAAGTGTACAGGCACTTAAAGTTTTAGCCATATAGGGGCGCCTGGGTGGCTCAGTGGGTTAAAGCCTCTGCCTTTGGCTCAGGTCATGATCTCAGGGTCCTGGGATCGAGCCCCGCATTGGGCTCTCTACTCAGCAGGGAGCCTGCTTCCCTTCCTCTCTCTCTCTCTCTCTCTCTCTGCCTGCCTCTCTGCCTACTTGTGATCTCTATCTGATAAATAAAATCTTAAAAAAAAAAAAAAAGAGTTTTAGCCATATAACCAAGTGGCCCTCCAGTATGGTTAACTGGGATTGCCTTCCCACTGACAGTTATGGATGCTTGCTTACTCACACACCTGCCAATTCTGGTGATATTAAATGTTCTCAAACATTTGTCAGTCTGGTGGGTAAAGAAGATCCCACTGCAGTTTTGATTTGCATTTCTTAAATTATAAGTAAAGCAGAGCATCTTTCCATTTGCTTACGGAGTATTTGTACTTGGTCTTCTTTGAATTGCCTGCTCATCATTCTTTGCCTATCTTTCTTTTGAGCTGGTGTCTTTTTTTGCTATGTACTTTTGTGTTCAGCAAATGTGGATTCCTACTATGCAGTAAGCTCTGCACCAGTCATTAGACCTGTAACAGTGAGGAAACACCCATCAGAGCTTCTGGGGCTCTGGGAGACAGACATTAGTCCAGTCAAGCTCTGAATGGATGTGTGTAAAGACTGAGTTAAGTCCCTTGGAGGAGAGGATTTTGCATGTCTTAGAGCACATGAAAGAAGCACAGACTGAACTGGGAGTTAGGGAAGACTTCCCTAAGGAGCTGTCATCTAAAGAACAAATACAGTTCAAGGTTCAGAGAAATACTTCTGGAAGAAAGAATGGATTGTGGAGGGAACATGATGTAGTAGATGAGTGAAAAGAAGGCCAGGGAGCAGAGTACAAAGAGCAGAAAATTGTGGGATGAGTTTCCACTATTTCACCACGGGCCCAATCCATTAAGGATTGGGGGTTTCTTCTCTTACAGAAATAGAAAGCTATTGAAGGGTGTTGAGCCAACAGATGAGGGTCAAACCTGCTTTTTCCAAAGAGATTACTCTGGCTGAAAAGAAGGGAAATAGGCAGATCAGTTAGAAGGTTTTGAGTCAGTCCAGATGAGATCTGGTGGTGGTCTCGCCCTGGATTATGGCAGTGGACTTGGTGAGAAGTTGATGGGCTCAAGAAATATGGAGGAGGTCAAATAAAATTTGATGATTGGATTGGATAAACAGAATAAGGAAAGGGGGGCCCAGGATAATTCCCCTATTTCTAATGATGTGGATGGTAGTACCACTTACTGACATAGGGGACACTGGAAGAGGTCAAGGGTGAGGTCAGTCTTAGGCATCTGCGTGAAGCTATCAAGTAAGCCATCAGATAAAGAAGTCAGGGACCAGAGGAGAAATCTGGGTTGGAAACAGAAATTTGGAAGCCACCAGAACACAATAATTAAAGCCATGGCATAGATGAATTTGCCCAAGAAAGTACAGCACCCAAATCGGATCTACTCTTCATCCTCAAGGAATGCTAATACTCAGTAGCTGAGTAGAGAAAGATGACAGAAAAGAAAGAACAGATGAGCAGCCCTAGAGCAGGAGGAGAGCAAGAATGTTTCCATTAGGATGGAGTGGTTAGCTGTGCCAGATGCTACTGAGACATCTAGCAAGGGAAGGCCTGGAAGATGCCCATTGGGTTCAGCAACATGGAGGGCTTGCTGGCATTAATTTGAATTGTTTCAGAGGGGTGATGGGGACAGGAGTCAGGTTGGAGCTGGCTGAGAAATGAAGGGGAAGTGAGGAATTGAAGAGACCATATGGCCCACTCTCAGGTGTGGTTTTGAGAGAAAACAGCCCTAATCCTACTCTTCCTCAGTCTCTACTCTTGACTTTCTTTGCCACTCGGTAAGCTGAATTGATTTGATAATTTGGTATTCAGCGCTCCACAGCTGTGGTCTCCCCGTGGCTATGGGAACCGACCAGCCAGGGATGGAGTCTGCGGGGGGTCTCCGCCTCTAAAAAGGAAGCTCTTCCACCCCTTGGAGCAGCTCTGACTCTGCAGACCCCCAGAGACCCACCGTAGAAACGCTGCTGAAAATGGGTTTAAGAAACAAAGAGTCCTTATATTTTAGAGACACCTCCTGAAAAATGTAAGGATAAATGGGGTCTGGGATTTGCAGAGTGAAACAGGGTAAGCCATGAGTTGATAATAATTGAAGCTGGGTGATATATACACAGAGGTTTATGAACTGTTCTCACTGCTTTGTTTATACCTAAATTTTTCCCTACTACATGGTACAAAATTAAATTTAGTAGCTCTGTGCAAGTGAAGTTGCAGAGAGCCAGTGACCATCACAGGCCTACTATGTAATGACACTTAACACCCGATGCCTTCTAAACCCAATCCACCATTGGCTTGGGGATTTCACGGTGCCAAATGTTCTCATAGGCTGTCCTCTCTTCTCTCATTAACTGAACACTTTGTTCATTGCCCCCTTCTCCTTTCTTACCTCCCTCCTACGTATGGACATAGTTCTGTCACTTCTCATCTTCACGAATTTGAACAAGTTCCCTCTCATCCCTGAACCACGCTCTGAGAGACGGGGACAGACACCTGCTTAGCAGTGTCGTGAGGGTCAATTTTGACTGTGTACGTGGGAGCCTCTAGCAGGGTTCATAGCCTCAAAAGCCCACAGGAGTCTGGAAGGTCATACAAATGAATGAAGGTGAACAGGTAGGAGAAAATCATGGGACCCGCTTGACCTATCTTTAGCGTTTTCACTTTTAGTAGACCTACAAGTAGAAAGAATTCTAAGATTTCTGTCCTGTGAGAGAAATCACAATGCAAGCATGATTGTAGATGGGATAAATAATCCACAGTCATAAATGAATGGGCAGTAAACTGAGACTTAGCCTCAGTGTTGGGGAGTCGTAGGGAGCGGTGGGGTTGGGACAAACCAGAGCACACACACCCCATCTAACGGGGCGTCCTCCTCAGCTCCAGCTGGTTGCTGCTGTGAGGGAATGTCCAGCCAAAGCTAACATGTCTTCTTGTTTTACAAGACAAGCTAGAAGCTAGGGAACCCAAGTTGAGTTTGGGTTTAATTATTTCAAAACAAAACAAAACAAAACACAATGAAGGCCAAACTAAGCTTATCTGTGGGCCAAAATCAGCTCCCGGGCTGCCCACGTGCCACCTCTCACCCAGATAGTGGGATATAACACGATTCCCCTTCGTCTCCTTTTTTCCTCTTCTTCGAACTCTCCCCTTCCCCTCTCCATTTCCACATCCTTCTCTCCTAACCACCCCCACTCCACCTTTCTCTACTAAGTCCAAGTGGTGGAAGGACTTGAACGGGTTGAAGAAGTGATTATGCCTTAGATTCCTCAGGGCCGAGCTCGTGGGCTGGCATAGTGAGTCTTCTTCATAGCGGATCTTCATAGTGGATCCTCAGGAAACACTCTGCTGAATGAATGAGCCAGCAACTAGGGGGCAGGGGACCCGTTCGCTCTCTTGTGCACACCCTGGGCTTACGTGAGGAACTGTCTCGTTGTTCTTGCCAGCTTTGCGAAGTCGTTCCGGCCGCTCCATCATCAACGGGAACTGGGCGATTGACCGGCCGGGAAGGTACGAGGGTGGAGGGACCATGTTCACCTACAAGCGTCCGAACGAGATTTCGAGCACCGCTGGAGAATCCTTTCTGGCTGAAGGCCCCACGAATGAGATCTTGGATGTCTATGTGAGTTTGCGTGTTTCCGGACAATTGGGATTCTGCATCTTGTTTCTTCCCAGGACCACACGTAGCACAAACAAGCAACAAATTGGTGCCCATGGTCAATAAAACCATTCAGACTGAGCCTTTTGAGGTGCCTGGGTGCTTGGTGTTCATCTTTGCCATTCTGAATGTCCCTAGTTCTTAGAAACCTAACCTCTACCAGATGCTTATTACCCTCCGAGTTTATGGACCTCCTAAAACCGTTTTTACTTGTTATACCAAATCAGAGGCAAAACATATCCTTTATTTCATGAGCATTGGCTCCCCTCCAGGCACTTTTCTCCTAATGCTAATTTGGCATGTTTTCTTTTTATGGCAAAAGAAAGCAAATGCCTAAAGCAAGACAAGACCGCTCAAGTTCCCAGCCCTCTTCAAATTCTATTAAAGCGAATGAAGAAACGAGAGCTCCAGAGTACTCCACATGATACAATAAAACTCGGAGTAACAATACGGAGGTTTACTACAGGTTCCTTGCCTGGCAGAAGACACAATTTGGGATTTATTTTACTGGAAACTAAATTATGAAGTCGCCCTGGATTTAAAATGGTCCTTATTTTTAAAAGAAAGCACTAAAATCCAGTCTTCTTCAAAAGATAAGGAAATTTTAAAAAGTGACAAGAAATAAAAAGCTCGAAATCGGGTTTTGATAAAGACGAGCTCACCCACAGATCTGCATTCTCTTACTATCTCCAAAGCCATGCGAATCTACATGCTACTTTGCTGTGTTAGAATTTTATAAATATTAGTTCTCCCAACTATATGGTTACACGTTCATTCCTGTTGGGCCTGGAGGCTCATAGACTAGAAACTATAAAAGAAGCCTTGTTA
Organism: Martes martes; assembly: GCF_963455335.1. Classification (NCBI taxonomy): domain Eukaryota; kingdom Metazoa; phylum Chordata; class Mammalia; order Carnivora; family Mustelidae; genus Martes; species Martes martes. The sequence goes on from NC_137894.1 coordinate 35,272,610, forward strand.
TAGTTAATTTTGAATATTTTTTTAAAGACTGTCCAGTTGGTTGTTGGACTCTGGGTAAGTTTCAAATGGCATCAGGGGTAAAAACCCCGGTTGTTAAGGGACCACTGTGGGTGGTCTAGGATGCGGTGGCCAAGAATAACTTCATAAATGGGACAAGGTTTGCACTGGCAGAAGAGAGAGGCATGAGAGAGGCAAGGAGAGCTTCCGGCCTCAGACAGAATATGTGAAAAGAGAAATGAGGGAATTAGGGGTCAACAGGGAACCAGAGACCATGCCCCTTCATCCCTTGGGGTTCTGTTTACCACCATGGGTCCTATGTGTCAGGAGCTCAGTGGTTCTCATGTCTGCCTTCCCTCGGTGGTTTGTAGAATGGAGGCCCCATTTCCCATGGAGAGAGCGGGTAAGGGATGATGGTGGACAGAATCACACTCTCATGAACCAACAAGACCCTCCATGCAGGGCTGACTGGGAGATGCCTGTGGCTTTAAAGGACCAAAGAGACCGCTCTGACCCTAAGCTTCTCGTCCAATGAGGAAATCAAAAACTGTGAAACCAAGGGGCTTGCTCTAGGTGACACAACTGGTCAGAGGAGTGCCCCTTTAGAAAGCAGTAGAGACAGAAATATCAGAATGGGACAGTGTCTCCTTGCCTGGCTCATAGGCACATAGCAGATCCCCGTTCTGCTGCTCCGTTTCGCCCAGCACCCTGCTTCTCACCAGGAAGGCCCTGGGCACAAAGGACTGTGTGCTCTGAAGCCAGTAGAGAGGGATTTATTCTGCCAAGCTGTGCTGATTTATGCTGTGTTTTCTGTCCCAGACGGTGTTTAATTCCTGACTTCCGTGGTCTTCAGCAGCTTCCTGCTTGATATCCTGCCTTTGACATTGGTGCCTGAGAGGATAGGAACCAGGGAGACTTACTTCCCTGACACCCGTTGTCCTGAACCCATCTCTTTGTGGTTCTGGAGCTTTCCACGGATGAGAGGGGACGAGACCCAGAAAATGCACGTGGGAGAGGGTGGGGCAGGCCTTTCCTGAGCCAACCTCAGGGCTAGGTCGGGTTCTTTGAAGGAACATGAAGGCTCCCAGGCTGGCTCTGCCCGAGTGGGCTGGCTCTTCTTGGCGTGACTGTATCTCGCCACCTAGTGTTCAAATGCGTCCCCCTGGAGCAGACACGTGGCTTGGCCATTTTGAGAGCACCGAGCACAATCCAAACCATGATGTTAAGATGGTTGAGAGCCCACAGAAAGGCTCTGCTACCATTGCTCCCATCTTTGTATTTGGGATGTATAACATCTTGACTTTCAGCCCAGTTTTCTTCTAAGTCCTTCATTCTTCAAAAGCAAATAACAAAAAACCATCCAGAAAGAGCTTTCCTTTAACCTGTCACGGGTTCACTAATATGGTTAGATCCGAATCAACCCACTCATGTGTAGATAGTGCCAAGCATACTGGGGAACCCTGGGCCAGCAGGAGAGGGATGTGAGTGTGTGCCTGTGCAGTGACATTGACCTCTGTGTTGTCAGATGATCCACCAGCAGCCCAATCCCGGAGTCCACTATGAGTACGTCATCATGGGGACCAACGCCATCAGCCCACAGGTGCCTCCTCACAGGAGACCAGGTAAAATCTCTTGTTCTACAGCCAAGCACCCCCTTCCCCAGTCATTTCTTTTAAAAGCCCCCTGTCTCTTCTCGTGCATCTCCCTTGTGTCTCTCAGTCAACACAGAGAAAACCCATGGACGCGCCCTTGACATCAGAGGATGCTTCACCATTTATCCGAGCCTTTGCTGATAAGAGGGTCCCATTCACTTGATTAAAACACGAGGTGAACATCCTGAGTCTGTCTTTCCAGTTCATTATCTAGAGATACCCGATATTAGTTCCTTCTAGCTGCCGCACAACAAATTACGTCAAACGTGGTGGCTTAAAACAACACAAATTTCCTATCCTACAGTTCGGGAGGTCAGAAGCCCAAAATGGGTGCTGCTGGGCTGGAATTAAGGTGTCGGCAGGCCATGCTCCCTCTGGAGGTTCTAGAAGGCTCTGTTGCCCTGCCCTTTTCACTTCGAGAGGCCTCCTGCACTCCTTGCTTCTTGGCTTCTTCCTGCGTGGCACCTTCGGATATTGGGCTCTGACCCCCCTTCTTCCATCATCACATCTCTGGGCCCCCCCTGACAATCCGGGACCATTCTCCATCCCCAGATCTTTTAACTTCATCACATCTGCAAAGCCCCTTTTGCCATATAAGGTATCATCCTCCCGGATTAGGATGCAGGCACCCTCAGAGGGCCATTATTCTGTCCACCTTGGGCCTTTTCTCTTGGTCCCGTTTTGCTTCTACTGTCACTACTTTGACTCATAAGAAAAGAATAACAAGTTCACACCTAGTTATCTACCTCTTTCCTGTAGTCTCTGTGATAGACAAGCAGGCAGCCCTCTGGCTCTGTGGGTGTTTCTTTACCAGATGATAATGGAACCCACCAGCCAAATGGAGACTATTTTTTTCCATCTTTTGAACAGGAAGGCCTACATAAATAGCAGCGCTAATATCACTCACATGCTCTGAGTCCTTGCTGTGTGCCAGACACCGCTGAGCCCCTCACATAGCTGAGCTCACCAAATTATCACAACAGCACTCAGAGGAAAGGGGCTGTTATTAGCCTCATCTTAAAAATTAACAGAGGCACCTGGGTGGCTCAGTGGGTTAAGCCTAGGCCTTCGGCTCAGGTCATGATCTCAGGGTCCTGGGATCGAGCCCTGCTTCAGGCTCTCTACTCAGCGTGGAGCCTGCTTCCCCCCCCCCCCCACCCTCTCTGCCTGCCTCTCTGCCTACTTGTGATCTCTCTGTCTGTCAAATAAGTTAAAAAAAAATTAACAAGTGGAAACTCAGAGACATGGACTTTCTGTCTAGGTCCCACAGTGACTTCAGTCCCCTGTCTGTTTTACCACCTAGGGTTAGCTGCTCAGACACCTGTCCCAGCAAGTGAGGGCACAGATGTGAGGCCTGGCCTGCCAGATGGATAACTGGGTTATCTGACTGTCACAGGTCAGGGGGGAGCCACCCGGCTCCTTGGAGACAGCAGGGTGTGAGCTGGGCACATGGGCGGTGCGTGTTGTCCAAACTGAACATCAGCACACTCAGCCCAACACGGTGGTCAAGCCATTTGCAGGAATGATACATAGTCTGAGAAACAAGGTTCAGATGGCAGAATATGGACGTTCCTGAGATCTGATGCTGATGGATAAGGACAGTTGGACAGACTATTCGAAATCCTACAGTGTGATGATGGTTGATAACAAGCCTGATGGGTCTCAGCTAATGGGTAGCATGGGATTAGCTACCTGGGACAGGGCGGGCCCAGAAGGAGTCAGTTGTAAAAAGTTGGTGAGGAGGGGCATTGTCCACCCTCCATGAACTTGAATCCAACTTTGCCTCTTTTTTGCTGTGCACCCTCAGGCAAGTCAGAAACTTCTCTGAGCAAGTTCCCAGTCTACATAATAGTGAAGGGGAAAAAACCCTACACGCCAAGATATTTTCTTTGAATATTGGGTGTCCATCCAGTGTAGTGCCCAGTACATGCAAGGTGTGCAAAAGATTTTAAAATCTTTTTGTCTGGTAATATTTTAGTCTTGCTTATGTCAGTATGCGTAGTCTTGATTCCATTGATTTCAATTGTATTTAATATTTAAAGCCATGAAGTGTAAGTGGTGGAGGGTGGGGAAAGCCCTGAGTTTTAACTGGATTCTACAGTAACTCTGGAATTTGCCTCCTTGTTTTGTATCAAACTAGTATATGCTTGAATAATATTCAACCAAAATAGAAATATAGGTAGGAAGACGCAGGTGCCCCATAATTGCCCAAACTTGGATGAAACCAAGATGAATGGATAGAAAAACTGAGGTCCGCCCAGCCAGTGCAATATTATTCAGCACAAAAAGAAATGAGCTACCTAGCCATGGAAAGACATGGAGGAAACTTAAATGTGCATCTGAAGGGTCTCCATACTGTATGATTCCAGCTATATGATATTGTGGAAAAGGCACAACTTTGGATCAGTGATTGCCCGGGGCTACAGGGGAGGGAGGGGTGAACAGGCAGACAGAGAGGATTTCTAGGGCAGTGAAACTATTCTCGATGATACTGCACTGATGGGTACATGGCATTCTACATTGTCGAGACCCACAGAATGTATGCCACCAAAATGAACCCTAATGGGAACTATGGGCTTTGGGTGATAATGATGTGCAATGCAGGTTCATGGGTGGTAAGAGATGTTCCGCGCTGGTGTGGGACGTTGATGGAGGGAGGGGTAGTGCCCTAGGTGGGGCCAGGGAAGGAATGGAAACTCTGTCCTTGCCACTTAATTGAGCTGTGAACCTAAAACTGCTCTAAAAAAAGGAATAAAGTCTACTTAAAACAACAACAACAAAAAACCCCCAATATGTCCCAACCTCATCCCCCAACTCTATTCCAAGAGGGAATATCTCCTCATGATTTGGAGGGTTTCCACCTAGCCCTTTCCTGTGCGTGTAGAAACGTGCATATAACCAGTTTGAACCTTTGCCTGCAGTCTACGTGTACAGGGGACATGGCATGCCAGCCTTTTCCAGAAGTCTAATGTAGATCTTGCCTCCACTTCAGACTTCCTTGACACTGGTAGAAAACTCAATCTCAGCCAATACAGGGCGTCACCACACACACCCCCGGTAGGAGTAAAGATCCCTACTTGGCACAGATAAGGTCTGTGGAGCTCAGGAAACTCTGGCCTTCCGACTCCAGCCTCTCCTTGCCTCGAGAACATCTCTCTCTTTCTTTCAAAAAAAAAAAAAAAAAATGCTCTCTACTTTTCCCTCCTTTTTCCTCCGCCTTCCCATTGGCTGGCCCCAGGATCTGGGCCTTGTTATCCTTACTGAGACCTCAGGCTTTCACAGTGAGAAGGAAGAGCTGTTGACTTCCCACAGCTTTTACTTCCCTGCAAAAATCTGCATCCAGAAAACCTAAGGGCTTGGCCCTTTGGCCTGGGAGAGGAGAGACAGACACGAAGGGCAGAACACAAATTTAATCTCTCCTGAGGGCTCCTGCCACCCCTGTGTAGACATATATACAAAATGAATTCTGCTATGCTTTTTTCTTTCATCAAACAATGTATCAGTCGTATCTCCAGGTCACAACATATAATTTTGCTTCATTCTTTCAAAGAAAAAAAAATAACATAACATGCCTTATTTTAACCAGTACCCCCGGTGGACATTTAAGTTCACTCTACTGTTTGGCTAATTCAAAACACGCTTTAGTAGCCATGCTTGTACACACAGCTTTGAGTAAAAGAATGGGAATATTTGTAAGGTAAATGTCCTAGAAACTGAATCACTAGGTCAAGGGGTATGTACATTTAAAACTTGGGCAGAGGGTGGGGCGCCTGGGTGGCTCAGTCAGTTAAGCATCTGCCTTCAGCTCACGTCATGATCCTGGAGTCCTGGGATCAAGCCCTGCCTCAGGCTCCCCACTCAGTGGGGAGTCTGCTTCTCCTTCTGACCCTCTCCCCTCTCGGGCTCTCTCTCTCTCTCATTGTCTCTCTCAAATAAATAAATAGAACTTGGGTAGAGAGTTACGGGAGGTGGATGGGGGGGATTGGCTAACTGGGTGACGGGCATTAAGGAGGGCACGTGATGTAATGAACACTGAGTGTTCTATGCACCTGTTGAATCACTGACCTTTACCTCTAAGACTAATAATACACTATGTGTTAATTAATTGAATTTACATTAAAAAATTAAATAAGTAGATACATAAATAAAACTTAGGTAGATATGGCCAAATTGCCCTCCAAAACTTTGTGTCTATCTGCTGGCTCCCCATCCTTGGTTTTCCTCTACCTTCAATGAGGGGTTTAGGGATTTAAGGGTCTCCAGATTTTCTCTCCTTTATCATGAGGCTAATAAAGTGGTGACAATTTTTTGTTTTCACATGGAGTTCTTTCATTATGAGTGAAGTTGAGCGTTTTTGTATGGCTTTGGGCAATTTGCGTTTCTTTTTATGTGCCTGGCCTCTTCCTGGCCCTTGCCTGCTTTTCCTACTGAGACATTTGTCTGTTTCTTATTCATTTTTAACCATGTTTTGAATTTGGGGGAAATTGGTATCTGCATGTTTAAAATACGTATGTTCTGAATTGGAAATGACCTCATGCTACGTGATTTCTAATGTTGAAGGGCTGTCCTCCGGGGGACTCCAGGTCCAGACCAGTCTTACTTCCATGTGCGTGCACCTGTCTCTCCTAGGGGAGCCCTTCAACGGCCAGCTGGGAACAGATGGGAGGAGCCAGGAGGAGGGAGAAGAGAAAGAGGGGGCCGAGGAGAAGGAAGATGTGCATGGCGGGGCCCCCGAAGTATTCACCTCGGAATCGGCACAGACCTTCCCAGTCAGGCATCCAGATGGATTTTCCTCCCACCGACCCGACAATCTGGTGCCAGCGGCCCCGCAGCCCCCGAGGCGAAGCCGGGACCACAACTGGAAACAGCTCGGGACCACAGAATGCTCCACGAGTTGTGGGAAAGGTGAGCTCCAGTGTGGGCGAGGAGGGTCTCTGCAGACCCCCGGGTGAGGAATGGGAGGCTGGGCTTGAGGGACCTGGCACACCCTCCCCTCCTTGAGCCCGACTGTGAGGTAGTTCATTGGTTTGACATTGTGTGGAGGGTCCCTGAGACCACCCTCAAGCTTGATGATCCACAAAGACACATGAGACTCAGAAGAGCTGCTCTCCTTGTGGCCACCGCTGATTACACTGAAAGGATACAGGTGGGTATCATCGTGAGAAGGCACGGGGGGCCAAGTCCAGGAGAAACCAGGGGCCAGCTTCGGGGTGTCCCATCCCACAAAAGTTGCACCCAGATGCACTGAATTCTCCCGGCAGTGATGAGTGACAGCCGGAGCCCAGTAGTGCCGATGAGATAATTGAGGTTTGGTGTCCAAGGGGCTTACTGTGGCTCAACCATGTAGGCATGGAGCCCCCACGTGACTGACATTAGCTCCTCGGCCTTGAGCGCCCAGAAGTCAAACTAAGAGACAGAACATGGCCCAAGACCTCAGGCCCACAAAAACAGGCATTCAGCCCAGTCTCATTGCTGGCGTCAACTACCTCGTCAGACTGACACAGTGTGGTCCAGGGATGGAAAAACACTCCTATCGGCAGAATAGTCCGCGGGCTCAAAGGTTGTCTCCAGCCCTGCTCCAGGCCAGTCCTGAAGACAGGCCTGCCTTTGGAGTATGGAGGGTTTGCACACCCCCGGCCTGCTGAGTTAACCCTCTCCTGCACGGCACACTCACGAATCACCACAGAATGTGTTCACTGAGTTTCAGATCGAGAAGTTGAGGTATACCCACAGAGATACCAGGTGAAACTCATTCTCCAAATCTAAGATTCCAGAAAAAAGCACACCCGTGGGGCTTGAGGTATCTCTGGGCTCTTACGCCCACCAACACTCACAGCTCCCACTGTTCTCTCTGTAAAACCTTCACCCTTGGCCATCCCACTGTCCTAACCCCATCAGCTACAACCCTGGGGAGGCAGCCTGCGGCCCAGCCATACCAGCTCCACGGACTCCTAGCAGGAAGGGAGACCACCCACCGGACACACGAGAGGGAGCAAAGGGTGTCTCTCCAAACAAAAGAAAAGAGTTACAGGATTTGGGAGAAGGGCGGACGGAGTTGAGGTGGTATTTAAAGAAAGCCGGGCTTTGACAGGCTCAAAGCAAAGCAAGGCTGTGGGCACAGGGGTCAGTACCAATATGAGTCTGAACTGTGGGGTGCATCCGGGGCCCTATTTCCTTGGAAACTCCAAAGTTAAGGTAGGCGTGGAATGTGGTGTCCAGAAGGCCCCTATTGAACGTCTGGCACCCGGCTTGGAAATCGAGGCTGTTTCTGAGTTTCAAGGTGCCGTAGCCCCTCAGGGCAAGGATCTGTCTGTGACCACCGGGGACTATGATGCATGGTAATCGCCTCCTATTTGTAAGGAAGTCCTATTTGTGACCCTAAAACCCCTGTCCTTCGAGGGGAGGTGGCCACGGAAATGGGAAGGCCATATCCCAAGAAGGTCCTGCTGCCAAGAAACTGTGATACACTGAGAATATTGGTTTGGGGATTTTTTTTTTCTTTCTTTCAAGAGACATGTACCCAAGGGTACAAGATTTGGGAGCTCTAACATAATTTGCACCTGGGAACTTTTCACAACCGCCTCTAAAGCCTTTATCTTTTTCCCAAGAGCGTTGGCTTAGTGGCTTTTGAGAAGAGAATTGAGGTGTTTGGTTCTTCGTCGGGGCTGGGGTGTCTCCTGCCTGGACCCCCAGCCGGTTCCGTGATGACAGAGAAGTGGAGCGCTGATTTCTGGAGCTGACACCGTGCAGATATTCGTGGGCTTTTGCTTAATCCGTGTGCAAAGAATGTGGCCTGGAGATTCATGGGCCTAACCCCTTTTTTAAGCTTCAGCAGGGAAAATGAAATGCCCATAGAATGTGTCCGAACAGAGGCAGGAAGCTAACCCTAAATTACACAAGAAGGCCCAAATCTTTTCGGTCAGGATCCATCCCTGGAACTGCAGAGGGGAGTAGGGTGAAACCCAGCTGACACAGGGCCCCGGGGTCCAAATGTGGGATTACTGAAGTTTCCCACCATGGAGTTAGCGGTGCGACGCCCACCGGAGGCACCAGACAGCTTTGTGCTAGGTACACATAAGGGAAAGTCATAAAAAGAAGAAAAATTGCCATCCTGTGGTTTTGTATCAAGGAAGGCAGATGTGTCGAAGATGCTCTTCCTGGCCCAGCCTTTCCAGTTGGGTGAGGTGTCGCCGCGTCCGGGCACTGTCGGGTAGCACCTCGTGGACTTCAATAGAAAAAGGACGAAGACATGTGCCGTTGCCCTCTCACCCTTCATGCTGCACACACGGCCCTGCGTTCACCAAATAGACACCACATAGCCCGGTGGTCATTCAACGGGTCATTCAAGGCATGATGGAGGGACCCCATTTCCAAAGATTCTGGTTATCTTTCCCCCAGCCAACCCCAACCTGTGGGATCCACACTGAGCCAAACACCAGCCTCCCTTACTCTATTCCTTGGTACAGAGCCAGCAAACTGCTTACACCCCCCGATGTAGCTCAGGTGCATCTCCTCCGTGAAGCCCTTCCTGATTCTGCAAGGCACAGGGGGGCACTTGCCCCATGGGACGGCACAGCAACTTGGGCCACATTCTTGCCCCAGCTCCGCGTGGCCTAGCTGTCTCCTCTCGTGGACACCTCGCATCGGCTGCCCCTGGGATCGTAGCCAGCCCACAAGGAGATGCTCCTCAAGTGTTTCTTGAACTGATGAATATATTGTCAAATGAGGGGTATCCAGCTATTAGAAAAGGTGTAAGAGTGGTTTTTACATCATTGCATCCTGGATAAGCAAGGCGGTTACTGCCTTACTATGTTTTATCCGTAGCTTGAAGAATGTGGATTTATGTACTCACAGCTGAAGAGTCTTTTTCTGGACATTTCCATATGATTTGGTTTAATGTTCTTAATATAGTCTTTCTCCTTTGCCCTGTGGACACACACACACACACACACACACACACACAGTGTCTTCCCCCAGCCCTCCCTTCTCTCGTACCCCTAGCCCCTTGCTCTTCCGCTGGACAAATGGCAGCAGCCCACGGATGCCCCTCCTTCGCTCCCTGTAGGGTTTGCTCCCAGCAGCGATGGCTGGATTGCAGGGCAGATGGGGCAGTATGGACGCGCCCTTGTTCAGATCAACAGTAGTGACAAATGTACCAGGACCACGCCCTTCCGAGCCCCCTGGTTCCATCTTGCTCTTGTATGCACAACCCACACCCACGCCCCTTGTGACCTCACCATTCGTCCCCACACAGATCTTCTCCCGACCTTCCTGGTGGAGCCCCCCAGACTACATGTCTCCATGCCTCTCAAGGAAAACCCCCCTTTCAGTATCACTGTCGCAGAAAGGGTTCCTGCCACCGGCAGTCCAGAGTGGCTCATACTCCATCCAGCCGTTGCCCAGACCTCTGTCTGGTCAAACACTTACCTTGGCTCAGTTGACTTCTGGAGTTCCAAGACTCCGATGATTTCATTTTATTCTTGCTCCATACTTCGTCCCTCTCTCCACAGTGCCACACCAACCTCTCTGAGGTGTCCTCCAGACTCACTGACTTGCCTCCTTTAATATCTGCAGATTACCTGCGGTCCCATTCCCTCCTCCAGGATAACATACCTCTGTTCTCATCAACACTCACAACATAAAACCCAACTAAAATGATCCCAGATTTTTCCTGCCGCTCGAAGCCCGGCCAGCACCTGACCTCACCAACCCCAATCTCACTTGCCAGCAATGAGAGGTGGAATAGAATGGCGTGCTGTACAATGAAGAGATGGCCAGGTACCATTTGAGTGACAGTCTCCCTCTCTGCAGAAATCAAAATTGACCCAAAGAAAGAAACCACCATGGTCACTGGAGTCAAGAATTATAGTTCTGGTGTTCTCACACCAACAGAGAGCGAGCCACTGAATTTACGTCCTTGGCTGAACACTGGACCTGGACCGTGGTGGACAAGTGTAGTGTAAAGGCAGTTAAGGATGAGGAAGGTCCGTGGCCATGTGCAAACAGCCCTGAGCAGGACCCATCTCTCCAAGGCACAGAGCATTCCTATGGCATCCTGTATCCTTTTGGCTAAAGATTCTAAATTGCCCCCTCATTCGAGTGCCATAGGGTCGGAGTAGTAACTTTTGCTTTCCAGTCTGCAAACTTGACAGCTAAAAAATTAAACCCACAGGGTGTGAAGGGATAAATAATAATATTTTTACTTAATCCCTTAATAACTGGGTCCCAAATGGGTAACTCACAAGGTGTGAATGGAATCTTATTCATCTTTGTAAGTGCTTAATGTTTGTGGAATTTAATTTTAAAAATCTCTTCATGGAAGCAGATATGTCACTGGACAAAATTTAATTCCATAGAAGTTTCTGTCTCTTATTAATTTTACACTTTTTTTTTTACCCAGCCAATAGTTATACTTCATTAGAACATTATTTTTTAAATGATGGTCTCAAAGTTGTAGCTACATTATGAATTTTTACTGTCAGAGTCATTTTGAAACAAATGATCAGTTTAGATTCAGAACTGTTTTCCAATTTGTACGGTTTCTTACGGGAACCGCCCTCTGGCTCAGGGGTCACACAAGCTCAGCTTCCACAAGCAATGACACGCTTTTCATGGACGATGAAATATGGAGATGTTTATGTGAAAAGTTATCCCTCCCGTTACAATTAAACTATCTTAACTTGGAAGTTCAGAAACCCCAAACGCCAGGCCAATTAGCAACAGAGCTAAGACAGAACTGTAGAGTAAGTGATCGTGTTCTGCCCAGAAAGAATTGGGTAGTGGCCTAGACTGGGGGCCGGCGGGGTGGGAGGTGGACAGACAATTATTTGTGGAAAAACATATTTTTCAGGCAGTTCTATGGCCTGTTCCCTGGGTTACCTTTCTCACTTTGTACACATCCGTTAGCAATACCCCATGATACCACCAGAGGGCAGCAGAGAGAGAGAGCGAGGCAGGCAGAATTGTCCGCTTTTTGGGGGGAGGGGGGTCAAGCTAGAGATTCCATTTAATGGATTCTGACTTTTTCTCCAAAATACATTGATCACTGGGTGGAACACTACATCAAAAACTAATGATGTACTGTATGGTGGCTAACATAACATAATAAAAAAATACATTTATTCATATTAAGCCAGTGAAACTCAGTTATGTATTTAAAACAAAACAAAACAAAACAACAACCCCGAGGCAGTTAGTATATTTTACAAAGTAATATAAACAAATATTAGACCTCTGATAAATATCCATTCTGTATTTTTATTGAGTGGCTGTTACTCTGCTAGGTACTGGGATTATAGCCATGAACAAGAATTAGTTCTGCCCCTGAGAAGCTTTCTGTCTCATGGGAAGCAGACATCTACTTAAATAACTGAAAATACCATTGGATCAGTACTTTATTAGGGGAATGGGTAAAATGCTTTATAGTGTAGGGCGAAGCCAGCTGCTCTCCTAACCGGGCCTGCATCTCCTTACTTCTCTGCTTAAGCCTGACTCTCACACTTTCCAGGCACATGCAGGCCAGTGTGTTGGGCACTTTTGTTCCTGTTCAGCCGCCTGGACAGCCCCCTCCCTCCAAGACACACATGCGCATGGCAACCCAAACTCCGCTCTTCTCTAGGATCCAGCTAGACCCTCTAGGACCCTTTCTCTGTGATGTCTCCAGAACATCTCCGAACAGTTATTACTTGTGGTCATTTTATAATCACTCTCCTGCCTCATGGTATCTTGAACTGTTAGGAAAATCGCATCTGCCTTTAGCACATTCCACCTGTGTCCGCAAAGAGATGATAAGCTCTTGGAGGGCAGTAACTCTTCCTACTCTTGTTTGCACCCACAGTGCCTGGCACAGCCCTTGTGCGGGAGGTGTGTGTAAATGCATGAACGAAGGAGGAGTGTGTGTGTGCGTGTGTGCGTGCGTGTGTGTGCATGCTCTCTTCCTGCAGCTTCTCTTTATCGGTACCCGGATCTCTGTGCACCTGCACCCTGAGCCCGACACTCGACTGTGTGGGTCTGTCCTTGACAAGTTCTCCTTGCCCTTGCAGGATCGCAGTTCCCTATTTTTCGCTGTGTACACAGAAACACCCACGAAGAGGTTCCTGAGGGCTACTGCGACTCCAGCATGAAGCCTACGCCTGAGGAGGAGCCCTGCAACCTCTTCCCTTGCCCAGCCTTGTAAGATGCGGAGGTCGCCTGTTACTGGGTCACTTCTGGGGGCTTGTGCATAAGACCTTAGAAGCAGACATAAAATCTGTCTACATCTGATTTAGAGCCATGAGACTCGGTCTGTTCAGCAAGGGCACCTGTCTGGGGGTGAATGCGGAAGCTTGTAGCCTTTAGCAGTGAGCACACACCTGTGGTCATTTGGAGCAATTACGTGCAAGCTTGGTGGGGAAAGCAAAGAGGGAAGCAGAGAATTACAGTCGGTCGTGGTCGGTGTTGTAGGTGAGCTGTGAGCAGAGAGAAGGAGGAGAGTCGCAAGTCCGTGGGCAAGAAGTCGGGAAAAGTATCTCAGGACAGGTTTGGGGTGGTTACTGAATGATGAAGAGGACACTTCCAGAAGAACAAGGAGATGGGGTCTCCACATAATTTTCAAAGTAATAGAAACATTCTCCTATGTATTGAGCATGTGCTGATGTCTTATGTACCTAAGAGACAAAGCAGGGTGACAGGGGAGCATCGTGAAACTGACGAGGAAGTAGCTCCTGAGAAGTCAAGAACTCTGGAGAAGATCCCTAAGATCCAACGTGGGTTAATGTTCTATAGGGGGATGCTAAAACTACCATTTGGAGTTTGGGGAGGGGGGTTAGATAAAAATCATTTGCACCTTCTCAGTTTTCTTTAATTTTCTAAAACCGGGCTGTCACCACCGGTAAAGAGCTTGTGGACAGAGTTACATTGCTTCACAGGGTCCGACGGTTAAGCTGTGCTCTGGGGTGAGGGCCACCCGTAATGGTGCTAATGGTTCTGTGCGGTTTGGCTCTCGGGGTGGTGCGGGCTCTCAGGGCTGTGCGCTCTTCCCCGGCTGAAGGTGATCTGGCCTTCTCACGTTCTCTTATTCCTGAGCTAGCTGGGACATCGGAGAGTGGTCTGAATGCAGCAAAACCTGCGGCCTGGGCATGCAGCACCGCCAGGTCCTGTGCCGCCAGGTGTACGCCAACCGCAGCCTGACGGTGCAGCCGTACCGCTGCCAGCACCTGGAGAAGCCCGAGACCACCAGCACCTGCCAGCTCAAGATCTGCAGCGAGTGGCAGATCCGGACAGACTGGACCTCGGTAGGCGGGGAGGGCAGCCTGGTCTGGAGGTCCCGCTCCCAGCCATTCCCCCCCACCCACTGCCGTCATCCCCACCCCACCAAAGGCCCCACTCAGGGACAGCCCTGAGGTTTCCTAGAGGGAACCCCTCCTGGGGAGTTATGGAAGGACTGTCTAGCAAACCATAGGATGCAACCAACAGCACGCTAGAGTTAAGGCCAGTGTGCCCCAGTCCTCCACAGCCGACTTCCAGGGTGAGCCCATGGGAGTCACGTGCATACGGGGGTTACCTGTCTCCCGTGTCATGAGACGTCTGCTCCTTCCAGTCTCATACCCGGGTTTCACAGGTGACAGAACGGAGGTCCAGAGCCGCAGAGTAGGCGGGACATCCAAGTCGGTCTCAGAGAAGCGGCGGTGAGGTTTTCAGGGCTGGGAGGCTCCCCAGGGGGCCCTGCATTGCAGGGGCCTTGGGGCCACCCAGGGAGTCTCTCCGCGGTCATCATCTGCTCAGGTGGCAGGTGACAAGGATGAGGGCACCAGGGCTGGGGAGGCCCCCGGAGGTCAAGCTGCCCATCCCACTGACATATCCCTGCTGTTGTAGTGCTCAGTGCCCTGTGGAGTGGGACAGAGGACCCGAGATGTGAAGTGTGTGAGCAACATCGGGGACGTGGTGGACGACGAGGAATGCAACATGAAGCTCCGGCCCAATGACATTGAGAACTGCGACATGGGGCCCTGTGCCAAGAGCTGGTTCCTCACCGAGTGGAGTGAACGGGTGAGCTGCGGGCGGGCAGAGTGGGCTTCCTACAGTGGCGACCCAGGGCTGCGGCGCCCGTGGGCGGGGCCTGCACGTCCCAGGTGCACCAGCCCCACGAAGATGAGTCCCTCGCTGAGCATCCCAAGGCTTGGGGGAAAAGGCTTTCTCTCCTTACACAAAGACCGAAGGGGTGCAAGGGTGAGCGGTGGGCCTGAAAGAATTAGTTCTCCTTCGCGCTGCACATGAGCATTAGTGAAATCCTGAATAAGGTGAACAGTTACTCGCGCGTCTCGTACGTTGTGTGAGCTCCTGGCATATAAAAGGCACTCGGTCAATGGCAGGCCCCTTCCCTCCTTCTTGCGAACTCAACACAGTTCACGGACTGCCCCCCTTCCCCAGTAACCTGGCTTTCCTTGCGGTCCCTGGGGGCAGGTGTCAAAGATGAAGTCTGAGGCATGTATAGTTAACTGTGTGCAAGGGAAAGCGGAAGAGATAGAGTTCATCTGTCAAAGACAAAACTAGGGGCGCCTGGTTGGCTCAGTCGGTTAAGCATCTGACTCTTGATTTCGGCCCAGGTCGCGATCTCAGGGTCGTGAGATCAGCCCCATGCGGTGCTCCCCTGGGCATGGAGCCTACTTGAGATTCTCTCTCTCTCCCTCCTCCTCTGCCCCCACCCCCTTCATCACTCACATGCGTGCATGTGCATACTCGCTGTTTTAAAAAAAGAAAAATGACAAAAATAGGATTTATAGGGATTCTGGAGTTGGGTCATGGTGATGGTTACACAACAGTGTAGATGTAATCAATTTCACTGAAATATACACTTAAAATGATTACAATGTAAATTTTATGTTACATGTATTTTACCACAATAAAACAAAGGTTTAGGGAAAAGTGCTAAGCAGAATTACAGAGCATACCTTAGGGTGGGGAAGACAGAGGGGGAAGGAGATAATGAGCTTTGCCTTCCTTTTCTTATGGAAGCTACTGACTGATGGACTGGCAGTGGGAGGGGCCATCTAGGGATTCCTGGCAGGGCAGCAGACTGGCCCCCACACCAAGGGTGTCTGGGTTTCTTGATTCTCTAGAGCCTTTGCGGGTTGAACTGGGGTGGAGACAGGACTGGCTGTCTGTGTCCTTAGTGCCTTCCTCTCAGCTGGGCCAGGTGGGCCCCGTTTCCCTCATTGGAATTCCTCACCATGCTCCCAAACTGTAGTGTGCCTACAGGTCACCTGGGAACCCCCATGGGGGTGCTGAGTCTGAGTCCCCACTGGGAGGTGGGCCCAGGAATCTGCCTTCCTAACAGGCTCCCAGGGGGCGCGGAGGCTGCTAGGCCAAGGGTAAGAGGGGACCAGGCTAGTTCCTAGAGTGTTAGGAAACACTGAGCTCGGGAGCCTCCTCTCCCCGCGGCATCATGGGAAGGACAGGGCCATGTCTCAAGTTCAGAGGGGGGAAGCTTCCTGCGTCGCCAGCCCTCCGTGTGGGTGGATTCCTGGGCCAGCATCCCTCCGACTGGTGAGCGCCCACCATGGCGCGGTCGTCCAGTATTCTGAGCATCATCCTGCAAATGCTCATAGGGGTTTCTGTCCCATCCAGCGCTAAGACACCCCTTAATTTCATCACCATCATCACAGTAACACTCCACCTCAGCAGGGGGAGTGGTGGAGGAACAGCCTTCACCCCGCATGCAGAGATCATCCTGGAGATTTTTATGAGTGATGGATCTGCTGTGGATTCCGGACACCTTGTGGCTTCCAGCCACGGCCCCTTCGCCCCCAGAGGGTTTCCAGATAGAGAGCCCCTATGTAAACACTGAACTCTAAGGACAAGCAGCGAATTGGTCCCCTGTCCCAGGAATGAGCTGAAATGGGCAAATTAGCCCTGGGGACAGGGGGGTGGGGGGGTGGGGAGGTGGAGGGGTGGGGATTAGCCCTCAGGAAGGCATTGACTCAAAGGAAGCAGATGGAGGGTAGGTGCTCATGGAAAGGTGTCCACGGATTCAGACTTGGGCACCGGAGGTGGAATCCAGCAGGGCCCACCCCCATTCTGTCTGCACATCTCCTCTCCCCCACTCCAAGCCTCCCAGCAGCACACACCTCAGCTCCTGGCAGGCAAGCAGTCCCGGGAGGCCATCTAGAAGCCACTGTGGTCAGTCTCCTGCCAGCATGAGGAGCCCTCTGCAGAGTCCCTGACTCAGCCCAGCTCTTTCCCAGAAATTTGCAGGTTGAGGCCGTTGCCCACGGTGGCCAGAGGGTTCCTTTGGCATGGGACCAAAATGTGTCTTAACTCCCACTCCGGTCGTGTAGAACATGGGTGTTCCTCCTCACCCTGCAGCCCTACAGGTATTTCGAGACCTCTTCCCCCTCTTTTCCCAAAAATTCCTAGGTCCTTCAACTAATTCTTTTGTTTCTGGATTTCTAGCTATCCCCAAATGCATTTGGGTTTACAGTAAACTCCGTGAAGTTAGTGTGCAAACGAATAAAGAGAATGATGCCAGGCTTCCATTTTTCTACTGGGAAGACTCTTTGTACAATAATTTTGGACAAAAATTATTTTTGTCAGATATACATAAGACCTTAAGCTAAAATGTCTGTGTCCTATAATATGAAAGTTTGTGATACAAACACAGAATTTATAATACCAGTTTAAGTTATGAAACAAAAGGAACAAGATCATTTGAAGTCTAGAACACTTAAACTCTTTTAATCCTTAATATAGTATATGAACTCTCATAAAGAACATGCAGAGCTTAAGGTAATAATTTCTTCCATGAATATTCAATGACTCGTATGTCCAAGTAGACTGAAGCTTGGAAATTTTTCTAAAGGTTCACATTCACTAGAGGAAGTGGAGGTTTTAGAATGCTCGTGTAAAGGTTAAAATAGCTGAAATTATTTTCTCAGTAAATGCTTCCTCACCTTCATCAATCATTATTCTAAAATATAAAGAAAATTATTTATATAACACAAACAATATAATCAATAAAAAGCTATATACAAAGACAGGCAATGCAAGACAACTGAGTTTATAATACATCTCAAATATTTCATCTTAAATATTTAATCATAGTTTCTATATGACTACACACTTAATAATTTATCTTTACTTAACAAAATAGTAAAAATGCCATTTCAACTATTTTTTTTAAAGATTTTATTTATTTATTTGACAGAGAGAGATCACAAGTAGGCAGAGAGGCAGGCAGAGAGAGAGAGAAGGAAGCAGGCTCCCTGCTGAGCAGAGAGCCCGATGTGGGACTCGATCCCAGGACCCTGAGATCATGACCTGAGCGGAAGGCAGAGGCTTAACCCACTGAGCCACCCAGGCGCCCCGCCATTTCTACTTTTTAATGGGTATTTGCAAACATTTTCTCTCAAATAATTTTTTTACTTAAGTAATACTTATTTCCAGTTAAAGACCTAATGTAGTTATGGATTAAAAATAATGTTCATTTTTTTTCTGGTCATAAAGTAACACATACTGCTATTTTAAAAATCAGAAAAGCATACCTATAATCTCTTCACTAGCAGATAATAATTTAAAATTTTTAAGCTATGTTGTCAAGCTTTTTTCTACTCATACATACTTTACATATATAGCTTTTTTGTCCTCATACATACGTAAAAGATACAAATCATAATACTATATATGTATAATTTAGTGACCTTCCTTTTTCACATATGATTAATTATACAAATGTTAGTGGCATTAAAAACCTTTAGAGCATGAATTTTAATCTGACTAAGCTATTGTTTGTCTACTATAACTGATCAACCCCTATTCTTTATTTCCTCTCCAACAAATACTTGTAAATTTCCCTTTAATGTAAATTTGCTTTACATTTTAACATAAGTACTTGCTGAATCTAACCCTTGTCTTAAAATTCTAAATAGAGAAAAGATGAGCCTTTTATTCTTCTGTTTAAAGAACTTCATTGCTCTTTTTTGGAAAGATGTTTTAAGCCATATCAGTTTAGTGCTCTGATGTGAATAAGTAGGTAATTTTGCTTTATTGGCCCCCAGAACACCATGTTATTCCTGAATGTTCATGCCTGGAGAAGATGAGTGGGAAGGAGGCGTGGGTGGTTTTCAGGAAGGTGCACTGGCTTTGGCAACGCTTCCCCTAGGACTTTTCTTATTACTCTGCGAGCAAGCTGATCTCTGACCCTCAGTTTCCTCATTGGTAACATTGCTGAGTGAGCATTATGGGATAACATACTTGAACCATGACCTGGTTGAGGCTGGTGCTCGGGGGTCACCTTGGAGTCACCACATAGCCCTGGGAATGACCAGCTGGTGGCAGTCTTTCATACGCAAGTAGCGGCTTTGCATAAAATCAACCTTGGTTGTTTTTTTGGTTTTTTTTTAAGATTTTATTTATTTATTTGACAGCGAGAAATCACAAGCAGTCAGAGAGGCAAAGAGAGACAGGGAGAAGCAGGCTCCCCGCTGATCAGAGAGCCCGATGCAGGGCTCGATCCCAGAACCCTGAGATCATGACCTGAGCCGAAGGCAGAGGTTTACCCACTGAGCCACCCAGGTGCCCCTAAAATCAACCTTGTTAAGCTTTAGCTGAGCTCTGCTATTTTTTTTTTTTTTGCAATGGCAATAAACACGTATTAAGCACCTAGTAATGCCATGCATGAGTGAGATACACCCTCCATGTAATGAGCTCAAGGGGGAGAGATTAAAGAAAATGTGATTGAAGTGCACGAACACTTAAGGATCCAGAATACATCCTATTGCCCAATTTAAAATCAAACTAATTAATCTCTACTTAATTAAATTGAACGTGTAAACTCAAACCTGGATCTTCTCTTAAACTTCCAGGGCTGTGTAGTTTTCTGACTCAATGACTCATCATAAACACGTCTTTGCAGCCACCTTAAATTGAGGGCAGGCCTTAGCAGACATGGGCATTATATACTTTTTAGTTCTGTAGATCAATGTCAGGTTTAAACACACAGGCAATATTTAATCACAACAGACAAAAAAAAAAAAAAAAACACTTAGTCCACCAGCCTCAATTTTGTAACACCTAATATCTAAGGATGTTTTCCAAGAGAAGAAAATAAGACATTGAGCTTTTTGTTACTTAATTATGGAAGATGATACGTGAACCTGAAATTCAGGAAGAGCCATTAGAGCCTTGTAGTCAGTCCCTCCAGGGCTGATTGGGCCAAATTTTGCATTCAGCTGTCACTGGAGCGAGAAGACAATCCTCAAGACACTGTTGCTTAGAAATTTCATGCGTTTCTGTGATTTGTCAGCCCAGGAGTTCAGCTAGGAGTCAGGTCCTTTCCTGACTACCAAGCGGGTTTGGTCCCTTTCTCAGGCATGTCCTTAAGGGACAGTGAATGGGTGTGTTTCAGTGCCTGGCTTCAGAGGGTGGTCCCTGCTGCCCAGCAGGGGCCCATAGTTCCCCTCATTCCTGCTGGGAGGCTTCCAAGCCAGGGCCGGTGTGGGGAACTACTTCCAAGTTGAAATGCCTTGTGCTTTTTGCTGATAGTCATGTAATAAAGAGAAGTCTGTCGGTAGGGTTCATCCCCATAGTGTTCTCTCATTGGGCACTTGGCTTGGTCCTTAACATTCTTCTTTTATATGAAGCACATGGGGATATGGGGAAATTTTCCCAGATGTCAGGACATTGCTTGGTTTGGAAAGCAGAAATTAAGTTAGCCAAATGGAAATTACAGGGAAAGAAATATTCTTAGGGTTTGAAACAAGAAGATAACTTAATTTTCCTTGTGTTCTTCAGGAGGATTTAAATATCTTGAGTGTTTAAAGCTAGGAAAGAGACCACATCATATATGGCTGAAGCAAAAAACCCTTTAGCTTAGAACATTCCAATTAATGTAACAAAGGATTTTGTTGTTGTTGTTGTTGTAAAAAGGACTGACTCCTTGGCTCCCATTCCTAATAACAATGCAGATAGAGTCATGCAAAGGGTTTGTGAGCCTGTGAGGGAGAAGAAAAAAACATTTCCTCTATCCTCTTAAATTCTGTAGTGGGAGCTTGCAAATTAAACTGACAAAAGCAAGATTTACAAGAGAAAAGCCAACACATTTTATGTGATGTTAATTTTTCTGTGTGGCACAGGGAACCTCATAGGAAAGAAGTGAAAATCCCAAAGCAGCAGCTGGGCTTGAACGCCTCTATACCATTTTATCAAAGAGTGATAAATTCTGAAGAAATGACTAGACAAAGGAAAGGGGCTGGGGCTTCTAGGGGCAAAAAAATGTAGGAAAGTGGCTGAGAAATATATGGGGGAACCTAATGGAAGAGAAGGGTTATTTTTGTAAAGTTTATTTCTTTAAACTCATGTTGGCATCAGATCTCCAACACCAATTATAAAAATGTTCTCTTCTTCCTGATACCAGGTGGAAATTTACGCTCTGCTTTTAGGCAGAGAGCAGGAGGGCAGAGAGCCTTTCCTGGATCTGTTGTTTCTCAATTGCCTTCAGTTCAAAATAAGTCAAAGCAGCATATTTTGGGGTGGCATGTTCTAATCCCCTTCGGGCTCTTTGTTCCGGAGAGATTCTTCCCTGAAGAGTCAGGCCCAGCCCAGCAGTAGTCATGGAAATGTTTGCTTGGTCTTCTGGGCTATGATATTACAAGACTAGGTAGCAATGCACAAAAATGAAAATGGAAACTTTGTTAAGGAGACAGAGTTGTATTTTTTTCTTTTCTCAAATTTTATTTTTAAATTATATTGCTTTTGCTTATTTAAAAAAAATAGTCATATTGATAAAAACAAACAAAAAACACTGACTCTGTTTTTAAGGGAATACCCAGCAGAAACCCTTAGAATGGGCTCTAGTTGTTCTCTAAAGGGCCATTTTCAGAGTTGGAACATGCTGGTAACAGAAGAGAAAGGAACAAGGAAGGACCCACGTCTGTTATTTAACTGTTATTCATGGATTTGCTCATGGGTAAGGTGCTGACCTGAGAAGGAAGTAAAGATGATTCAGTAGTCCCTGACTTCACTGAGCCTACTTATATAAAGGAAAAAATAAAGCAGGACATAACTAACTGTAATACATAGGAAGATAGGAGGATGAACAGTGCCCTGAGAATTCTGAGGCTGAAAAGAGTATATTGAATTGGGCAATCAAGGGAGTTTTCACAGAGGAGGTGGCCTTTGAGCTGAGCATTCATGGGTTCCGATGTGTCCTCATGAAGAGGAAGAGTGCTCTGGGCAGATAGAAGGAAAAGCATGGACAAGGCACTGTGAGGGCTTCATGCAATCAGGAAATGGAGCACCCAAGCTCTGTCCAGCGTGAGCTGTGTGGGAAAGAATATTGGGAAGTTAGCCTAGAAGACCAAGGTTGACTGAGGTTGTCTTACAGGAGAGCTTGAATGCCAGATGGGGAGGTCCATGTTGGACTGGGATGGCATCAAAGGGATTTTCAACATGGCACCCCCAGCACCTGGAAGCCCAGCAAATTAGAAAAGGTGGTGAGACTGAGCAACGAGCTGGGACCATAGTCTGGGGGAAGAACATCAGTGGTGCTGGGGACCATGGGCAGAAACAAACAGGACAGGAAAAATGTGGTGAAACCGGAATCTGTGAGACATGAAGGTTGGCTCGATGGCAGAAGCAAGAACTCAAAAGAATGGTCAACTTTTGAATCCTGGTAGAAATCTGAGCACAAGTTGGAAAGCCAAGAGTAGTAATGGGGTTGGTGGTGAGGCGGTGCTGCATTTTTCTACATGGTGAACATGAGGTATCTGGGGAGCACTCCGATAAGAGATCCGGAAAGTTCTGAACAGACAGGAAGAGAAGCAAAATAAGGCAGCATTCCAAAGCATTTCAAGATAGATGGAAAATGCTCTTTCAGACAGATGGAAAAGCTTTGGGGTATGACTCAGGAATATGTTTAGTAGGCCTTGGATAAGGACAGTGTGCTTGCAGGAGAGAAATCACTGGTGGTTACGTGGCTTTAAGTGAAGACCTTGCCTCAGTTTCTCTACCTTAGAGTGGGGATATGTATTTCAAGCCCCCATACCATTTGCTGAGCACCTGCTGTATGCAGACCACATTATTCATTACCTGTAATTCTGCCAGGAATGTGCTCCTATGCCAGCTGTCCAGATGAGCATGCCACAGGTGGAAGGGGCTGGGTCCCTTGCCCCAGGCCACCCAGCTAGTAGGAATATTAACATGGATATGTCTGGTTCCCAGGTCAAGTTCTTTTTCTATAGGAAGCTGTCTGCTAATACTGTCACAGCTGTGGCCTTCAGGGACTGAGACCCCTGCCTTACTATCAGGCAGCAATGTTGAGGTGACAGACGTCACTTCCCCAGCTTCCCCAGAACAGCCCAGACTCAGCTACCAGCAAGTAGACCTATGCCCAAGTGTCCATGCTTTCATTCTTCTGCTGCTGGATCTGTTTTCAAAAGCAAAAGTCAAAACAGGTTGCCTGACAAGTGTAAGCAGATCCATCGCAACAATGGGACAGGATATTTGGAATGAAGACTGTCCTAGAGAAGCTAAGATGGAGGTTTGCCAGACTGATGTCCCATAATGGAATAGACTGTGCATGAAAAATGGTCAGAGACTCCTAGGGGAAATAGTTAGCAGGGAAACAAGATGTTCAGGCCTTCATGTCATTAGAAAGGGGCCCCAGAGCCTGCAGGGGGCCTCCCCGCTAATGCACCCATCTCCTGTCTTACAGTGCTCAGCGGAGTGTGGGGCTGGAGTGCGGACACGCTCCGTGGTGTGCATGACGAACCACATCAGCAGCCTGCCCCTGGAGGGCTGTGGGAACAACCGGCCTGCGGAGGCCACCCCTTGTGACAATGGGCCCTGCACGGGCAAGGTGGAGTGGTTTGCAGGGAGCTGGAGTCAGGTGAGTGGCGGGAGCTGGCTGGGTTCGTCCGTCCCTGGTCAGAGAGCATACATACTGGGGTGGGGGGGTGGGGGGGTCAGGAAACTGGACTCGGTGTACCCCAGGCATCCTGGGTCTGAGTCCCAGTGGTGCTCCCCATGGCCCTGGAGAAGCTGCTTATGCTCTGGAGCCTCTCTCAGTCAGCAGAGTTTCTTGAGCACTTACTATGTGCTCATCTCAGCACCTAGAATATGACAACGAGCAGCACAAATATCCCTGCCCTCAGGGAGTTTATGATCCAGCATGGTTTCTTCCTCTGTAAAAGGCTGTTAATGACCATACTGTGTGAGGTTGTTTTTAGAAGAAATGAAGAAATGTCTATGAAGAATGCAGCATAGTGCCTGACCCAAACACACAATAAATCGTAGCTGCTGTTGCCATTATTGTTGCTAACAAAGCTGGTTTTGTTTGTATTTGAGTGTCAGAAGCCCAAATAGATGTGATCCAGCAATCCTGGTTGTGGGGATATATCCAAAGGAAACAAAACCACTGTCTCAAAGAGGTGCCTGCACTGCCATGTTCATAGCAACATTATTCACAATAGCCAAGGTCTGAAAATAGCCTAAGTGTCTGTTGATAACCTAAGGAAG